>NW_007734790.1:0-87112 GCF_000696425.1 Galeopterus variegatus
GAGGTTTTGGTGATGGGACATAATAATCAACTACATTGTATATTGACAAAATAAAAATTAAAAAATAAATAAATAAATAAAATAAAAAAGTAAATAAAAAACTAGAGATTTTAGGAGAAAATTAGTTTATAATAAACATATTTAATATGCTAAATAGATCATTTAACAGATTTATCACAATGAAAAACCATATTTCTTCTCAAGGTCATTGTTTTTACACTTTGGTGAGAATGGCAATTCCTATTATCTAGTTTGTTTATAATTAAAAGAGCTAGGAGGGATTTAAGAGACATAAGAAAAAACTTTACAGTAATCAATAATGTTTTCCTTAGGTAATATATTCCTAAATAGGATATCCATAGATATTACATCAACAAACATTTATTACCTCATAGTTTCTGAGGGTTAGAGATTCAAGAGTGGCTTAGCTGGGTGTTTATGCCTCAGTGTTTGTCATGAAACTGCAATCAATGTGGCATCCAGGATTGTTGTTATGAACTGAGCATTTATGTCCCCCAAAACTCATACATCGAAACCCTTCCCCCATTGTGATGGTTTTTAGGAAGTGTGCCTTTGGGAGGTAATGGATTTACTGAGGTCATAAGAGCAGAGCCCTCATGAATGAGATTTTGGAAACATGATTAGCATGCTTAAAGTTAGTTTTTGTCTCAAACTTCCATTTCAAGTGATGGCCAAAAACATAATTTTATTCAACCTCAGATAAACATAGTCATTTCAGGTTTAGTACTTCCAGTTTAGTTTAATGCCTCTACAGCTGTTTGAACCAGGGATTTGATGGTTCCACAGTGACATCAATGGACAGGGTCATAATATTTGGTTATATTGTTGACTATGCTGCCATTTGTATCTACTACAATGTAAATGTTTATAGGGCTATAACACCTCCCCATTTATCTAAGCACCACAAGTAAAATTTAAATGCTTTCTACACACACACACACACACACACACACACACACACACACACACACACGTATATGCCTCTTTCATCAGCTGTGTCTCCTTAAACTGACTGGAACACAGTATAATGCAGCTACATTTGTATCCCACTCAAGTACTATGGGAAACTTGGTAGGGCTATTTAAACCCTACTTGCCACTTCCAACTAAAGTGAATATCTAATTTATCATCTAAAGCTGGGACATGTTGTCAGAGATAAATGCTGCTAAAAAGCAGATGTAAATCAAGACTGTCCTGGGCAAACAAGACTATGTAATTATCCTACATACATCTCTGATAACCATCTATCTTCTCTTGTTCCCATGCCATAACGGCTCATGTAGTGTCTTCAAGGCTGTAGTTTTCCAGGACTGACAGATTTGGAGAGCAGGGGCCCCTTTATAGTCTCAGATGCCCAAACTTGTCTGAGGTTTTATTATCCCAAACTTGTATGCTAACACTCAGGGGTTGAGGGGTCAGAGCGTAGAGTCTCTTCATTTACTAGGGTCTACTCAGGCTTCCTGTTATTCTCATGTCTAAGCCTCGGCCCAGAGTCTTGACCTCTTCTAGAATGTAAACAACTCACCTAGGAAATATTCTTCCAGGACTCTTAGTTTTGCTCAGGGACTGTGACTTAAAAGTCACACACACACAGTTTTCATTCCCTGGTTTGGCAACTGTAACTTTGTCTCTCAAATGGGCACATGTGTGGGGTTATAGGAAAGAGTGAGGTGAAGTAAAAATCACAGTAGTTGTATTATTATTGCAACGTTGATCAAATCAGATTATTTTATAGATGATGTTTGTATCCCAGAGCGCATTGCTAGACAATAGCAAAATCGGGATGGCAAATCAGTTTTCCTAATGCCTTCTATATTGGACTTAATAGTCTGATATACCTTTAAAAACACTGAATTGTTTTGTTCTTATTCATGTTCTTGTTGCCTCCAAACTCCCCCCAAGTAATATTCTTTCAAGCCTTTAAATCTTTAGGCTTCACAATATGGATGACAGCTTGAGATAAACTTAAAATGTCTGCTTTCTCTCGGTATATGTCAACTTTGTGATTTAACATACCATATGTTAAAGTTATCTCACTATATTTTAAGGCTACTATAAAATATATAGTGAAATAATTCAATCAATTAGTTTAAGTGAAAAAAAGGAAATCTTTATATAAAATAATGTTGCTGTAAAAACTACAATGATTTCAAAAATCTATTCACTTCAAAAATTATAGGGGTTTTATGATTCACTGAGAATAGTGAAATATATCCACCACCTTACACTCAGTTTCAGAAGCTTAAATGTGCAAAAGATTGAACTTCTTTAGATTGATGGTGTCTTGGGATAGGTTAAGATTATATTGTTCCATTTATAAAATGACTGTTAACCAGTAGGGAGCAATTCAGAGCATGTTATGTCTCAAAAAAGAGGTAAATTGTAGCATGTAAGGCTAGAATACTCAAGGCATAGGTTATCAACATAAAAAGGAAAGAACTCATTTTGTAAATATGGAAAAATAATCTAGGTGTAAAACTAAGGTTAACTTGTATTCAAAAAACCCCAAATTCTCACTTATGAGTTTATCTAATTAAATTAAAATTTTTTTATCTTATTTGAATCTACATATATAATAGGAATAGAAAAATATATATGTTAAATTGAGCAACTTAATTTCTCTTTTAGGAATAAGTTAGCGAACTACCTACTAAAGAACAAAAAAATAAAAAGATATATGAGGGCCGGCCCAGTGGCGCACTGGATAGTGCGCCGCTTGGGAAGCGCGGCAGCGCTCCCACCCGAGGGTTCGGATCCCACATACAGACCAGTTCCCGCTCACTGGCTGAGCGAGGCGCGGGGGCAACACCGAGGGTTGCGATCCCATTGCCGGTCCCGGTCCGGTACGGGGACGACACTGAGGGTTGCGATCCGTTGCCGGACACAGAAAAAGACAAAAAAAAGAAAAAAGATATATGAAAATTTACTATTTCAAATTCATTTACTGACTCATCCCTATGTTCACTTATTTGAGGCTTTGTTTTTTGTTTTGCTTTGTTTTATTTTGTTTTGTTTGAGTATATACTATTGCTTAGGTCCTATTCTTTGTGGGCTAAAGTAGTGAAAAATACAAAGCACCTACACTCAGAATAACTTGCAATTCAATTGCATGGGGCGGTCCGTTTAAACAAATTTAAAAATAGCTATTAAAATATAATATGAAGTAGTTTTGAGCTGTGTAAAAACTAAAATAAAATGAGTAGAGGATAGAGAATGAAAGAGGTGGAGAGTGGAGGGTACTAGTTCAAATTTTGTATGTCTGGTTCCCTAGAGAAAAACCTAAATCTGGGTGCAATGTTCAGATGATTGATTGGTGAAGTGCTCTCAGGAAAAGGGGGGAGTTGGAAGTGGATATAGCATATGAAAAAAAGTATAAACACAAGTTTGGTCTCAGCCAGACACTGGCTTCAGTGTAAATACCACAGGGAAGATGAGGGGTATAAATTGCCCACCAGACTCAAACCCATCTCTCTGCCAGCTAGTGATTAGCCAGTGCTTTTTGATTTACTATTTTGAGGACAGAATACAGTTTCAAGAGCTTACTCTCTGCTTTCCTTCTCGCTCTTACTCTACAGGTCAAGGAAGAAGAGTGAAGGTTCTACCAACTGCTAACAAAATACATTTAGGTGCCCAAGAAATGAGTGTAGGCTGGGCCAATGTGGATCCAGTGGACTTACTTTGAGATGGACCTGAGCTCGATTTATTACCTGATCACATACATCCCTACTCTAACAGGGAAATCATGACATTACTTTGGGTCCCCAGATATTGGTGTCAACTCAGATTTATTCCCTTTTCCCCATTTGTGGTTATCCAAATAAAGGGCCATAGGGTTTTTTTTTTGCACAGGGGATCAGAGAGCACTACTGTTCAGTCCATACGTTTTGAGTCTGAGAAATGGCTTTTGTCTCGAAATTGAGCAAGGTACCACAATAGGTGACCCTACTTCTGCTTTTCCATTCTTGAACTTCTCATATGTAGGTATTAAGCTGCAGGCTGCTTCTCTACCTTGTCTCAAGAATGTGACAAATCCTTTCACATCTTACCAAAAGCCATCTGAATTAATTTTCAAGTATTTTTACATGTTTTACCAACAGTACATGATTCATGTTACTAAATTATATTCATTTTATATTTTTAAATACATATACTTGAAAATTTTTAACATTTAAAACAATTCTCCATAGTGCAACAACAACAAAAAAAGAACTACTATGTGTTAGTCACTGTATCAGGCATTGATTGTATTGACTTCCAACTAAAGTACTGAATTTAATTGCTGTGGCAATTTTGGAGAGCCAGAGACAAATTCCTTAAACTTCTGTTTTCCCAGTCTTACTATGAAAATAAAAATACTTTCCCTACATTACCTTTTAGTTTTGAAGTTCAAAATTAAAGTTAAATATATTTTTAAATAAAAAAGCAGTATGTAAATATCATTTACATAATTATGTTCAATTGTGAAGAATGTCTCAGAAGTGTGCTATTTTACAATATTTATGTGTATACCTATATGCATGCGTATATACAGAGAGAGAAGTTAATTAAGTGATAACATGAGTTGGAACATGAAAAGAATTCGGTCTACTGATAACTTTCAACTAATAACCATTTTGTTAGTTCATAGAAGTAATTTTTTTTCACTTTTTAAAATTCACTCTACTATTTTGGCCCTAAAATAAGAACTTTTTTTTTTAGTTTAAACTTAAAACTGATCTTTCCAATACATGACTTTTCTTGCTTCTGAAAAGACCTCCTCATAAAAGCTACAATGGACCCTCACACTTCAAATAGTTCCCTCAGATATTTTGATAAGTATAAATGATTTTTTTAATCTTCTGGCGGATTCATAATGCCCTGCAGATGTGTCCTGGCTAAGAAAATCACATGAAAGTCTATAAGAGGAATACTGTCCACTAACAGCTGCTAGATTGCTTTCAGTGTCTAAAGTGTTGTTCCCAGCTGCCATTTCATCCTTTCTAGAGTGTTTTTATGTTGCAAACTTCAAGTTAGGAGAACTTTCCTTATTACAGCCATTTAGGAGCGTTTTCCTTCTGACAGACTCCACTGCGTATGACTTGAGACTTGAATAAGAAAACAGTCACTGAGTCACTTTAAAGGTAATATGTCAAGAGGAAAAGTTTCCTGGGAGATGGAAGGAAGAAGAGGGTGTGGGGGAGAAGGGAAGAAAAGAGAAAGGGAATGAGAGAATTTTACACAGAAGCAGCCTGTTTACATGTTATAGGTAAAATATATTTTTTCACCCAAAAGAGTCTGTGTTTATAAGGAAATGTTGCTGAGACATGTTCTTGAACAGTATTTGCTCTGAGGGACCGCAAGGACAGTGGTACAATTTGAAACTTCTCATCCATGAATCATGACCTCCCATAAACTCAATTTGTAATATCAGATTTTAAAAGTTAACTCGAAGTGATCTACAACACTATAATTTAATCATATGAATTAAAATACCATAATTACATACCGCAAAAATATACCCTAAGCATGACATTTGCTATTTCATGTTACCTCTGCTGTTATAACTTTTTTTTTAGTGAGACGTGGCTAAATAGTTCAATTTTACATGTTACCAGATTTCATTTTTTTTCTACAAATATCAGGCATTTTATTTCAGTGCTTCACCTTTCAATTTCTTTTTCTCATTATAAAATGTATTCATTTTAAATATCGTCTAGTTTAACAGGTATTCATTTCAGAGGCTTTTCTGGAATGGATTTTCTACGGGTAAGGTAATTTATCATATTGAGCACTGTCTCTCAAGCTAAAAAGGAAATTGGTAGATAATAAACATTCTCAATGCACCCCTGGTATTTGCAAGTGCAGTCTTTAAAATAAGACAGATGCAGCTGAAGCAGTTTAAGCAGTGTGTGAGGCAATGCCTAACATGTGTACACATTTAGTCCAAACAACTTTTTGAAATTGGCTGTCTTTCTTGGCACACCGTAGTAAAAGCATTTGCAAAGTTTGAAAACTAGCCATGTTTTAAGATAACCAGAATTGCTACTTTTATTTTACAACACATATACCTATTAAAGAAACATTCTATTTGAGGAAATTTTTACATAAAAACATGGCTTTCTAAATATCTATATATTCTTATTAAAAAACAATATGAGATACGAGATATTTTTATCAAAGCTTTCTTTTATTTTCAAAATTAATGTTTGTTTTTTATAAAAACTGATTTTATAACCAAAATTTTAGGCATATATCCATTTTCAGGAGTACATCTGGCGTGTAAGTTCATGGGAAAATTAGTATGTGTAGGAGTGGAAAGGGGTGATCTCTTTTCTCCGCATCATAATGGTCGCAGCCTATACTTCTATAACAAAAGATAGATTAATAAGAGAAAAATTAACAAATTTATTTCATTATAGTTTTATGTGAAATGGGAGTCTTCAGAATGAAGATCCAAAGATATAGGGAAAATATCCTTTTTTATGCTTAGGTTCCAAGAAAAATTTATAGTCATGTAGAAATATGATTCGACAAAAAAAGGTATGTTCAAATGCTAGTAGACTGAGGTGGGGAAACCAGCAAGGCCTGTCTGTTGAGATTCTTCCTGGCCTTTCTGTTGTGACATTTCTTCTTCCCAGGTATGGAGCATGACCCCTCTAGAATGAAGGTCTTATAACCTGCTATCAAACAAAGGTAGGTCAGAGAATTTCTTAATGGCCAGTTACTACTAGAAAGGCAAGGGAAAGTTAGAGTATTAATTCTAGTTTTGATGTCTGGCTTTGGGGTAAGAGGAGTTCTAGTTTCTATGAACCGCCTGGGGGAAGAGGAACTCTGGTTTCTGTAACTCACATCTGAGGATAATGAGGAATGAGAGACAAGAAGGCAGGAGAAAATCACAGAGTCCTTGGTTCTGAGGCTGCTTCTGAGACCCTCCCATGCCCTTTAGTTCAAAGGACTCAGCATGCCCAAGTGCCATACTTTGGGTTATCGTTTTCTGAGTTCCAACAAATGTAACATGGGTCTTTAAATGTATTAAGGTCTCATTTGAGGGGAAATTCTGTTTGCTTCTTTCATCTAAGAGCCAAATTATATTTTATAAACATGTATTTAATAGGAGACTGGAATAAATATTTTACAAAAGCATTTGGATTGAATCCCCAAGCCTTTTCCACCATTCCAGTAATATAGAAACAACTGCTCCATGTGGCATCATATGCTGAAGAGCCAAGGCCTATCCAGAACTTCACTCACGTAACACATACTCACTGAGTTCATGTAACACATACTCATCAAGGTCACATACTCACCAAATGCCACGGTCAGTCACGTATTTATTTTTATGTGGTATGACTACAGCAGTTGGCAAAAATGGTCTTTTCCCCATGGAACTTACTTTTATTTGTATATTTTTTATTTATTTATTTGTTTTTTCCTTTTTGTCTTTTTTACTGACCGATAACGGGATCGCAACCCTCAATGTCACGCCCGTACCGGGGACCGGCAACAGGATCGCAACCCTCGGTGTTGCACCCGCACCGCGCTCAGCCAGTGAGCGGGAACCGGTCTCCACATGGGATCCGAACCCTTGGCGGGAGCGCCACCACACTCCCAAGCGACGCACTCTACGGTGCGCCACTGGGCCGGCCCTATTTGTATATTTTTAATGTAAACAAATATTTCAGAGAGCAATAAGTTCTATATATATTAGGTGGTATAAGGGAATGGAGACTGACTTAGGGTTGTGGGGTGGGGGGAAGTTTTTAGATATGTTCAGGGAGGGTCTTGCTGAGGAATGAACAGAAAACAACATCATGAAAAGGAGTAAACTGTGCAAAGATCTGAAGCGTGATGTTTTAGGTGAGGAAGGTGGTAAAGGATGGAGGAGACAAGAAATTTGACCAGGTCAGTTGGAATCTTTTGAATCATAGTTTCAAGTTGTAGTTTGTTCTAGGTGTAAGGAGAAAACATTAAAGGCTTTAATGAAGTAGCATGCAAAGATTCAAAATTTTAGAAGATCACATTAGAGACAAAAATTATGAGCATTCCAAGGAGATATGAGCAAGCTGAAGGCAAGAATGATATCCAGAATCTTTTTTTGTATCTTCATTGCCCAGCACAATCCTAGACATCATAGTAATTATTCAAAAAATGTGTGCATAATTACTGATTTCAAAGTAGTTATAACATTAGGCAGAAGGCAACCTTAGACCTGCTCCTGGTGGTGTTCTAATACTTTGAGGAAAAATTTAAACTGTCTATTACTTCTAACTGGGCAAATATATTCTCTGGTCATACATATTTTGTTTACCAAAAATTTCCACTTCTAGGAATAAAATTCTAGTAACAGGGCATTACCTCTGCCTACATTGTCCAAAAGGTAAAGTTTCCTCTACAAGGCAACAAGGCAGTTTGTATTCACTGAAGCAGCATTTTCTAGAATTTTTTATACAGTCTACAGAGAATTTGATATATTCAACATATACTTTATTCAAAGGGACATAATGTTAATACATTTTAGTGGTTTCTAAAGAACTGAGCACACATGAAACATAATGAACAAAGACTATAAGAATTTCTCATAATAATCATATAGTCAAAACCTCTATCTAAATCGAGGAGTAATTTTACTTTGAAATTTATAATTTGACTCTTTACAAATTTGGACCTAATTCCTGGTGAAACTGATAGCATATATTTAGAAATGAAACATTTTTAGCATAGTCATTACACAGGCATTCCTTCTTCTGGGAGTGTTTTACATGTGAGTCCCTTTTTCACGCTTCACTCAATTTCAATCACATTTCAGTTTCATTGTTTGGAGAATAAAGCTCTAACTCATCGACACATACAATTTACAACATTGATGTTTGGGTGGACATTTCTTCTCTTAAAGTGCACATACACACACACCGCTGCAGAGTCAACCATCTTTGGAAAACAGTCTAGTAATGATAGCTGTGAGCTCTGTTATCTGTTAGAAACTTGACGGAGGCAGCCTCAGCTGCCCAAAAGCATTCACTGTGTCATAGCCCTGTCTTTTTACTTTCTTCCTCGCTGTGCTTCAGTTTTCAATTCATTCCAGTCCTCAGTTAGCAATATATCAGCATCTTTCAAGCTTCTCTTTGTATCATACAACATGAAAAAAATACAAGTGGTGACCTGATTCTTGAGATCAAAAATAGCAAAAGTCTCTAGTATAGAAAAGTATAGAAACAGAAGATAATGGAAAACAGCAAAAGAAATATAATGAAGAAAAACATAATTTGAGAATACAGAGACTGTTATTAATCCCTGACCTAATAAAAATTGATATACGTTAGAAGAGATCCCATAATCTAGTCATTCATTCAGTCACTTCAGTTGACTGTCTACTATATGCCAGACTTCACACTAGTGCTTAGCTCAGTGAGCAAGACAGACTTCTATTTCATAAGAAGCTTACATTTTAGTATGACATACAGACTGGTAAAAATGCAATTCCACTCTAATGGGAGAAATGTTATCAAGGAAGAAGTATAGATTAATGAAATATAAAAAAAGCTTTCTGTGGTAAATTAAAAGAGCATCTCACCCAGATTTGGGGGTCAATAAAGGTTTCCTATAGAAAGTGATATCTAAATGAAAGCCTTAAATATTAATAAGATTCTTGGCAGAAAGGACTCCAGGCTAAAATTACAGCATACGCAACATACCAGAGCCAAGAGAGGACATGGCCTTTCTCAAGAAAGGCAAGCTTAGTCTGACTAAAGAATAGAGGGTAAGACGTGAGTGAGAAAAGACAACGGTGGAGAAGACAAGGTAGGTAGAGGACAATGGTAGGTAGAGGACAAGGAAGGGGTCAGAAGTAGGCAGAAGCTATATGAAATTACGCAGGGAATTTGACTCAATCCTGTGGTCAGTGGGGAGTCACTGAAGTATTTGTACATAACTATTCTGGATGCTGAATTGGGAATGAATTGGAAGGAGTTGAAATTGGGAGAATAGCAGAAATCTAATTAGGGAGTATCTGCAGTAATCTAGCCAAGTGAAAAACTAGAGCATTCATACTGAGATTGGAGAAAAATCGATGGATAAGACAGATATTTTGGAGAAAGAAATAAATATTATTTTCCCAGGTAACTTATGAAATATTGGAGGAGTGAAGAGTTAAGAATGATTCTCAGAATCTTGACTCCAGCAGCTGCTGCCACTCCTGATAGGTAACACAAGTAGCCAGAAAATGTCAGACCAAGACTCTTTTCACAGCCTGTATTATTCCCCTAGTTACTCACGGTATTTTTTTTTTTTTTTTTAGTTTCTAATTATTCAACAAATCTAAACCCTTATAACTCCCTGGAATGGATTGAATTGTATCCCCCCAAATTCATATGTACAACTCCCCAACGTGACTGTGTTTGGAGACAGGGCTTCTAAAGCAATAATTAAGTTTAAAGAGATGATTTGGGTGGACCCTAATCCAGTATGTCTGGTGTCCTTATAAGAAGAGGAGATTAGGACATACAGAGATGCCAGAGATAAGCACGCACAGAGAAAAGACCGTGTGAGAACACACAGAAAAGACAAATAGTAGTCTGCAAGCCCAGGAGAAAGGCCGACCCTGCTGACACTTTGATCTTGAGCTTCCAGCCTCCAGAACTGTGAGAAAATAAATTTCCCTAAGCCACCCAATCCATGGTATTTTGTAATGGCAGCCCTAGCAAACTAACACAAGGGTACTTCAGAAAGTTTGCGGAAAATTAGAATTAAAGGATAATATACATCTTTTCATGAACTTTTTAAAGTACCCTCAGTATACTCCCCAAACCAGAATCTTTTAATGATGAGTAGCAAATACTATATTATAACACATAGTATTTCTCATTTAATGCCATTGCAAACAATTTCAGCATTTGTTCAGGGCAATGGAAAATGTCCCAAGAAAGTAATTACAAGAAATATATTCCCTAATATATTTTAGAAACTTTAGAAAATAACCTTGTATTATTCGTTTTGATTCCTCCATAGTGCCATTCAAAATGGTTCATGCATAACATACATTTCTAGATGCAATAAAATCAAATATACTGCCATATATAATCATTGAAAACCAGGGCCGACCTGTGACTCACTAGGGAGAGCATGGTGCTGACAACACCAAGTCAAGGGTTAAGATCCCCTTACCAGTCATCTTTAAAAAAAAAAAGAAAAAGAAAAAGAAAGAAAACCAAAACATTTTCTGTACAGAGCCTGATGATTTCAGAGAGACTACAGGAACACAGCATTATTCCTGTCAGTTCAGAAATGAACCTCACATTCCAGTAGTCTTCATCACTGATATAAATCTTATCAGATAGCTATTACAAAGAACTAAGCTTAAATTACATTGAAGACAAAATCCATAAGGAGTTTTTATTCTTTGTTAATTATTAACATCAAAGGGCAAATTCAGTGGCATTAATCCAGTCTTGAAAAAGAAGGCACACTACCTTTGGAAAAGATAGTTCCACAGGGATCAATTTAGAAAACCAATGCAAACTGAAAATGTAATAATATTAAACAAGTCTAAAGCAAAAATAGTTGAAAACTGCTGGCATAAAGTAATCTAGCCTTTTTCCAAATTAGTGTTTCAAGAAGCTCATAGAAAATAAATTCAGGGCTTCAAACTACTGTTTGGGGGTAGTGAGAGTTTCTGCTCTTTTACACTGTGTCATAAGGGATCCTTCCCATGTCTAATCCATTAAATAGTTTGGAGTAAGTGCCTCTGTGTGCGTGTGTGTTTACATGGGGTGGAGGTGGAAAAAGCTCAGAAGCCAAAAAAAGACAAAGATGCAAAAAGTATTTTACTGCTAATGTGACAGTTGTATGACAACATCCTCAAAATACAGAATTTAGAGTCATTTAATATGCAAACCATAATATAAACAGCATGTCAATCAAACCAGGAATTTATGAATAATTTGGTGGATGAAATTTAGAGGCTAAGATACAGAAGGGACTCTCAAATATTGGTTTCTACACATTCAGATGTCTGTTTTTTTTAATCCTGCATAGTCAATTGAAGAGACAAGAAAGCATAAATAGAACAAGAGGTGGAGTTTACATGAAATGGAACACTGGAATTATAAAAAAATGAGGAAAAATGAGGGCAAATCACAGTCATAATCCACAGAGAATATTGAGAGGTTTTCATGAAAGAGAAAGGGAACTCTGTTGACCTTTGAGATCGTCATTATTGAGGAATGTGTGAAGAAATGCTAGTAAGGGTTAGGAGATGGAAAACAAAATCAGGGCTACAGGATTTAGTAGATTGCTTATGGGCAGCCAGCCACTACACAGATTATATGGATTTTCAAATACCAGATTCTTCCTGCTCTCAGCAATCTGGAAAGACATTTCCTATAGCAGATATAATATCATTTTAACCTGTAGACTATTACTTGTAGCAGCTAACAGACAGTTTTACTGATGTGAAATAAATTTGCAGGTTTGTTTTTAATGATAGGTACCACTACCATTGTGACTCTGGAAACAGCATGCTATTGGAGCAATCAATACACATAAGCCTCTTGTCAATATTCACTCAAATTGATACAATTGGATATTACGTAATGCATAAGATCCTCCAATATCTAAAGGCACTATATTTGTCTTTCATGAGTATTAGTAGCTCACAAGAAGAGTGCCACACAAGCAAATGGCAACAGATAACACTCTTAATGTGAGCAGATAGTGCTCTAAAATATAAGTACTAGACAGAGCTAATTAACAACTGCTTAAGCATTTAGGATAAGTAAGCAGAATATGTTAATGTAACAAAATTAACATGGCAATGGTGTTCTCCCTTTAGTCTTGTATAAGTGTTCACTTTAGATCTGGAGGTATAAATATGGAGCTCTTCACTAATTTACTTGTGGATTGTTGTTAGAAATTCGACAAAAACATGACTAAAGAAACCTAAATGAAATTCCTAGTTTCTAAAATTAGCAATTTTTTAATAGGTTGTAATCTTTGAACTACAGAATCCCTTTATTCTTGGCTACCACCACACAGTTGTACATAGATTCTTGTTGGCATAGGTTTTTTTCAATGAAATGTAGCAATATCACAGATGGAAGAGTTTAAGGGTTTGTCTTGCACAGAGTAGCTGTTAGAATCACAACACCACAACATTTCTGCAAAGCAGCGTGATGCTTTTCCTCCTTACAAACAAACCAGGTGATAATTTGAAATTTTTGCACTTATCTTGGCACCTGCAATACTACTTATCACAAAATTGAAATAATAATATGCTTCCATTTTTATTTCTCTAGCTTGCACAGAATGCTTATGTCTATGGTGCCTCCTATGTTAGTAACAAAATCAATAAAAGATCTAGTATACACACACACGTACACTCCTACACACATAATACACATAAAGGAATAATTTTGTTTCCCTAAGAAGATACTGAATTTCAGTTGCTTTCACTATTTAGATTTTTTTTTCAAAGATTTGCAAAAGAAATTCACAGCTTCCATCAAATGTCTGAACAATTCAGGGCATTTTCCTTCACAGGAAAATTCTGTAGTTGGGATTTGTTTTATAAACATATAAATAATTGTCAGTTGAGTTTTACTTCAGAGATTTGGATACTCTTTTCCAAGTTTTTTTTTTTTCTTTTTTTTTTTTTTAGTTACGAAAACTACTGAATTTTATGCAAGTGAGAGGATGTATCACCACAATTGAGATTCTGGAATGAATAAACAGCATACATTTTTATTCCTTTTGTAATGATAGAATAAAATACAACAATGTTTTATTAGTTAATATTTCCAGCTGTAGTATCAACACACTAAATCAAAAAACTGTACAATTTCTGTGATTTTTTTAGCAAAGTAAAATTTTTTGAATTCACTATTTCCTGCTTTCTTCAGTGCAAAATTTCTTTGACTGACTTGAAAATAGGAATTTTCTTCCTCAATCTAAACACACTTCTCATTACTCACCAGTACTCACTTCTGGCTCGACCGAGCTATTTTACCTTGCTGTCACTAAAGCTAATTCTCTTCTACATTTGAACTTGACCATTGTTCTGCTTTCCTTTGAGAATGTCCTAACTATCCTTCTCTAGGTACTCAAATATCCTCCTTTGATAATCCACACATGTAAGTGATATGCTATTTCAATGAGTTCATTAATAAGCAATTCAGGAAACATTATTAATGACATACTGAAATTAATTTTTTTATGTTCCATAATTATAGAAAAATCAAAATTTCATTGAATAAAATCTTGTAAGTCTGAAGCTTCTCAAAAAAAATAGCTTAATAAAGAAAATTGCTAGCATCTTACTGTATAATAATACTGTGTTAGAAATTATCAAAAACAAATAATTTAGCTTTAAAGCAAAGCATCTAGTACAATGTAAATGCATATGTGTGCCTGCATCTCAGGTATTATCATGCCAACACAAATTGCTAGCTGCTCCAGGCTCAGCTAGTCTAGTCAACCAAGTCAGCCTTGAGATGAGAATTTTCAACTTTAGGGAAGCTGGACTCATGAGGCTTCAGGATTTCTTGACACATTTATGCGCCCTGAAAGAAGTTCTCAGGAAATTTCCTAAGACCAATTTTACACAGAGTTGATTCCTGAACGTTCATTCTTCTGATGGAACTTCTCCCTTTTCTTACATGAAAGATGAACCTGAAGAGTTGAAGGCATTGTTGCCAGACACGAGGGGATCAAGGAGAAATGGAATGGGTGGAAAGAGACTTGCAGGAACAAAAGTGCGCATGAGTGGCTAGGGGGTCTGCAGGGAGAGTACCAAGTTTGTGCAGGCAGAGGGGAGGAGGTCAGAGAAAGAAAAGAGAGGAAGAAAGAAAAAGCCAAGGAGAGAGTGGAGTTGCCAACTGATATCACAGCAACTGAATTAATGATTTTGTTTGTGATTAAAAGTAGCATGCTATAGCAGATTCTAGAATAATAAGTGTTATAACAATCACTACTCCAGAAATAATCTACATATGAGGGCACTTCAAAAACTTTATGGAAAAACGTAATTGAAAAATAATACAAAACCTTCCATGAACTTTTTAAAGTACCTCATACTGGGATAAGGAGCAGAAAACTTCTCAGTTTGTGCTAACTTTGAAGAAAAGGACTTGGTACTTCACGGATTAGAGACATTCTCAAAGTCACTCTCTTTGAGGGCAGATTAAATGAATCCCAATGCACATTGGCAGATTGGAGAGAGAGAGACTGCTAGTTCAAAAACTCTGTGAATGCATTTGAATGTGTGGATTCCACAAACATTTAATTCTAGTAGTTAATTCAACCAAAATATATATATATATATATATATTTACCCAGCCCTCCAGCCCTTCTACTTGTCGAACTCTGCACTGGTTGCAGGAAGAACTGTGCTGATGCTGTTTCCAGCTGAGAGCAGCTATTGAACATCCCTTTTAAAGGTCTTCATATCATATTTCTCTTCTATTGTTCCCAAGCCTTCAGTAAAATCTTGTTAAACATTACAACCTGTTCTCAGTGATTCCTGTGAGGAACTAAAAAGCCGGCTCTGTGCCCAAACTTAGAGTGAAGCAGTTCAGACCCACAACAGCTGCCTGAGAGAAGATAGAATTAAGATAGAGGATGATATGACATGCTACAGAGCACATGTAAACTGTGAGCAGAGCGGAGAGCAGGATTCTAGAGTAAGATGGTTGCAGGATGCTGCAAACAGTGACCTGAACAGATGAATAGGCATTCCCTGAGGATTGCCAGAAGTTCTGAAGTAGTGTACTCTGGTAAAAACCTGGACATGATGTAGTCAGGTGGAATTCCAGCTATACACTGCATTAGAGGGAAAGGTTTTGTGACATATCATCTATTGAATCCTAGGCTATTTGGCTAGCATTACTATTAGATTAATAATTACATATATAACTATATGTATTATGAATACATATTCATATTTTTTCAGAGTAAATGTATCCAAGACTTATTTTCATTTTGTTGCATTTTACTAGTTTAAAATTCCATGGCTTAAAAAAATTTTAGCTAAAAATTATAGCTCTCAAACTAAGTAACTTTAATTATATTTGTTAATACTAACTTTAGAAGTCCTCTGATTCACAGCTAACACTATTCCTCACTAAAAATCTTTAAAAATAAAATTGTATTTCCCAAATACTTAACGAGTTTACTGCACTTTGCCCTCTCAGTAGCAGGGAAACTGATTTAACTCAGTAGCAACTCTAGAAATGATTTTGACCATCATTCTTAGACTATGTGTGAACCAAGGCCATTCATAGGTTAGCAAGTTAGGGAGAGGAGACAAGAAGCAAGGAGGAAATAAGATGAAGGGAAATAATTGTAATGATAATAGAATAGGGAGTCTTCCCCATCTTTTTTCCTCCATTTTAAGTACCACCAAAACTCTAGAAGAATTTTAAGCATTAATGGACTCTACTCTGGAGACCCCTACAAGTACATGCACACATAGGAAATCATTTAACATATTATATCCCCTATCTCTGAAAAAGAAACCATATCTTCTTGTACTTACGTTGCCTACATGTTACTCCAGAAGGAACAGAGCATCAGAAGATATTTTTTGTAATACTTAAGAAAATAATGAGAATAAAATTTTGTTCATAAGGACCTCACTATCATGTATTTTTCTACCTTTGTCTATTTAGCATTTCAAGAAAATGCATTTAAAATAAGAAAATATTATAATATAGCTTTATCCCTATTATATTTATTTACTAATTTTATGTTTCAAGGTATGTCTTCTAAATTTATATTTAAGGAATCTTGCAGAGTAAAACATCAAGAAATTAAAGACTGAGATATTTGTGTGCTTATAAAGCAAAACTATGATCTAATTATAATTCTTAATGTAAATGAAAGTTGTTTCACGGATGCTAAAATAAAAATTTCTGGTGACTGTTTTAATAATCCTATAGTTGTTACACTGTGTCTAGGATCTTATATTGTGACAGATTTACCACTATTTTAAATTAATAGACTATAGTTATATCTCCATGGAACTATAAATTTTATTCTAACTGAAATTTCTTCTAAGATTAAATGTAATTGTAATTTTTGCCATCAGTAATATAAATTGTAAGGCTTTAAAAGATGGAAATCTTAAATTTAATCCTTAAACTATTTTTTTTTCATCTGATTTACCTCAGCAAGTCACAGATGGTTAGGTAAATTTCTTTTCACTTAAAAAGATTGAATCCATTCAGAAATGTGGTTGTGACTACGTCAGAAGGAAATGGATTCCACAATACAGAAAATGAATGAATGAAAGAATCATTAAATAAATAAATATTATTTTTAATTGACTGAGTTTTTTTAAATAGAGATAGAAAATTTTTATCATGTTTCTTTAATTTTTTCAATGACAACTCAGGTATTTAACCTTAAATCTTTGAGAACTAAATTTATTTGTATTTTTCAACGATTTGTTATTATAATCCCATAAATCCTAGTGTGTAATTTCACAAATAGCTTACATTCTACTCCATCAATGAACACAAAAAATATCCTCCTAATTATTTATAATTACATTATTTTGTAATTATATCATATTTTGTCATTCAATACACAAATATCTCCAAATCTAGCTATTTGCTCCATTGGTTAAGAAAGAAAACATTATTATATCCAATGTTGCTTACTTACACAAAGGTTCTTATTGAACTTGATGTTTCAAATAACACACTTGACAATTTTATTGTTGTTAGTGATAACAGTACAGCTCAAACAAAACAAATGTCCTTTGCTGTCAAAGACAAGGGTATCTCAAGTCCTGAATGCTATCACAGACAGGAAATTGCTTGCAGTGGTTTGAAACAAGGACTGCAGGAAGGAAAAGGGTAAGACTTCTTGACAAACTGTATTCTTCAAAAATTGTCCATCAATCAAAAGAGGAAAAAATTCTTTAGATTAGATGTTACCTCTTTTAACAGATGCATATGGTTATACTAAGTATTCTTCATGTAAGAAAAGCCAGAGATCTTTAATAATCAGAAGAGCATGTTCTAAGAAACTTAGTGAGTTTTATTTATTTTGCTGAAATACTACTAATTAAGTCACATGTAATAAAATGAAACTATAGGGAAAATGCATATTAAGTGTGATTTTAAATCATATTATTTAAATGCAATGGCAAATGTGTGAAATGTTTGAAAACAAATAAATCTTGACTGTTCTAATTTTAAAAATGTAATTGGAGGATATGATGAATGTATTTAAATGAAAATTCCATGTGATCAATAAGTCATACAAATATTTTAAAGATCACACACTAGGAATACAGCACTGTATTATATTCTACCCACATTCGGTGTTACTAATATCTTGCTTGGTTATCTGTGGTGAAATCTCAATTGACTGAAAAACAATTATCCAGGTAAGTTTGCTTCCTGAGTAACAAAACCCCTTGCTGCATTTTCTTTCCTTTGTACCTTGCCAGAGTATTTTCTTTTTAATCAAGATACACTATCACAAGTGTGCTCAGCACATTTGGAAGAGGAAAAGTCATCAATTTTCAATTGCCTTTTGGGATGAGGTAAGAAAATTAATTAAATGTATTATTCCACATTATTGACTAGAAGACTTCAAAGTCATTATTTAAATTTCTCAAAATATGGCTACATATTACACAGGCAAATCTGATTTATGAAACAAATCCCAGCCCATGAGAAATGGGGTTAAAAAATAGTTGCTCACTAATGAGTAGGATTTCACCAATAATCCTTGGCAACCCATCCTATCAGTAACTTTTTGCACATTTTTACATTTCATGATAAAAAGATAAAAAGTAAAACTGGGGAAAATGTCATTAGAGTATTTTGTCTCTGAAATTAATAGAATGTGAACATAAAAATTTAAGAGGCATTTGTATGTTTTGTGAGTAAGGTGTTAGATGAATTGGCTAACAAAGAGCTTAAACCTGTAACTGAACTGGAAAAATATTGTCTCTAATGGAAAAAAGGGCAGAGGCTTTACATCTTTCCCGTATTCCATCTCGCTGTGAAGTCAATGGGGCGAGAAATATAGGCAAGTACAGAACAGAGATTCATGGCTGAGAACTCACTAAGAAACAGTTTAACATCTCAGAAAGAAAAGAGAAGGCATCCCTAATCATTAATTATCAAAAAGTCACAATAAAAAGCATTACACTGAGCCTGCTATCAACCAAACTTGTAGCACTTAGCTGGAGGCAATATTATGTAGGACTCTGAGATGGGATTTGGGTGTCAGACAACATAGGCTCTTTCTCTGGTTCTGTCACTCCAGTGTTTTGTAACCTTGGCAAACCCAATTAATCTTCCTTATTTTCATTTCTCCATATTGACAAATGGAGCTAATACCTACAATACTGGAGTACACTTATGGCTGCAATCAATTTCTGCTGCTTTAGACAATGAACTGATGAATCTTTTGTATTGACTTACAATAACTTCCGGCAAGTCACCAATTGATTAATTCAGCATGGTACTCCGTTACTGACAGTCTTCTTAAGATCTCAAAGTAAAGCTTTGCTCAACATGATGACTTTGAAAGCTTTATACTAAGTCAAAATGTGTATACTTGCCAATTCCTGTAGGTAAAGGAAAAGAGATCCATGATATGACAAAAAAAAAAAAAATAAGAAAAAAAAATCTTAATTGTAAAGCCAAGGTGAGCAAGTTCAAACTGTCCAAGAAAGCTGACAGGAGTAGATAGCATTTCCTTTTATATTCAAATGAACTGTCTAAAACTATTTGAATGGTATTGACTAGAATTTCTCACTCCATGGTGCTTATTGAACTTTATATAAAATTTCTGGATGTTCATCTCTACATTTGAGACATATGACTTGATCTTGCAATGAGTGTCTAAGGATCATTCATTACATTAATTCAAATAAAGAAAAGGGTGAATATAAAGTTAAGGTATATTTTATTATTAAATATTGTAAAACTAAAAAAGCCAAATTGTTTATATTACTATAGTCAGACTTTTTCTTGCAAATACATTCAAAGTCATAATACTAACTTTTATGCATTATTCTGCTCTTTGCCTCTCAGATGCTGTATTAGTCAGTGTATGTTGCTTATAACAAAATACCTGAAACTGGGTGACTTATAAAGAAAAACAAAATTTATTGCTTACAGTTTCTGAGGCTGGGAAGTCCAAAGTCCATCTGGCAGTGGTGACAGTAACCCAGGGGTCTCACATTGCAAGATGGTGAAAGCAGAGAGAGCAAAGAGAGCAAGAAAGACAGACTGTCCTCTTAAAGCCCTCGCAACCACGCCCCTGACCACCATCATTAATCCATTCACTACTGCAGGGTCCTACAATCCAATCACCTCTTCAGGGCTCCACCTTTCAATTACCATCATAGGATGTCCCACCCTCTTAACAGTCACAGTGGGAGCTAAGTTTCAAATGCATGAAAGTTGGGGGACACAATTCAAGCTTCAATGAGTTTTGGGGGATAATTCAATCCACTGCAGATGCCCACTGGCTTTCTTTCTGTTCCTTAGCCACTTCAGACACCACTCCTCTGTCTTTGCACTTGCTGCTCCTTTGGATGGTACGCTCTTCCTGTGAACGCTTACTTAGGTAGCCGAATCCTTTTCACCATTCAGATCTCAGCCCAACTGTCATCTTCTCAGAGAGCCCTTTGATGACCACCATGCTAGAGAAGCTTCTGCTCCACTCACATTCTATCATATCACAGTGTTTATTTCATTCAAAAGCCTGTATTGCTCTCAAAAATTATGTTTCTTAAATCACTGGTTACATATTTTATGTCTCCAATATAGTTTACCTAAATAGGGCAAATGCCTCAAGATTAGTATCCAGGAATTGTAATGGAAAGAGTGGGAAGATTCTGGGCCTAATTGCTGATGGCCCTTTTTTGAGATAATGTTCTTAGAGTCCATTTATCTTCAGCTTTAAGCTCTGCATTTAATTTTGGAACAACAGAGAAGTTTCACCAAGCTTTCATTAACATTGTTACTTAACAAGAAATTAATTTGCAATCATAAACAAGAGAGATAAGGCTGGGGTACAGGATATAGTTTTCCTCACTTCACAGCTGGCTGAGAAAACACATCGAATTCTAAATATACAATAAGTACTGTCCATAGAGATTTTTTTTTTTCTGAACTGATGGCAGGGATTCAAATTTCAGATAAGCTAAAGCCAAAGACAAATGAATAATTGCTGTGTTACTGTCCTGTTAATAGTTTACTTATCTAATTTTAATAATAAATGCTATAAAATAAATAGCTTTTTATAGAGATATAACTAATTTTAAAAGCTGTGTCTATTCTTTAAGCGTAAAAATATTGAACAAACTTTTAATAAAATTGTCCTTCTCACTTAGCAATTAGTAGAATTACTTGTAACTTCTTTCCCCCCCTCCAATAAAATTATATTAGTTGGCTTAGAATTTTTTTTTTTTCTTCAGACAACCAGACACCTAAGTCTCAGGAAATCAGGAATGAGAGTATTTCAAAGAAACCCAGGAGCATACCCTTTCCATCTCTCATATCTGCTTCTTTCTGATTTTCTGTTTAAATAATTTTGCTCAACATACCTTTCATTTTTGCTGCTCGGGCCACATGATAAGAGAAAGATGACTGCCAACAGCCCCTTAAATTCACATGAGAAGAGTTCCAGCCACAAGGAGAGAGACCAATTTCTATTTTTCTTTCACATTTCTCTATCCCAACTCCAAATTCACCCCCCTACAAAAAAAGGGGGGGGGAGGGTTTGAATTGCCCTTGCTGTTGTCCATTGCCTATCCATGGACCAACCAAATGTTTCCAAGAGCTTTAGCGATGGATGCTATTTACAGTTAAGGGAATTCTTTTGGGTAGTAGTATAATGCTCAAAGGTGAACTGGGTCAAGGTGGTGAACCTTGCATGCTCTCCAGAAGTACCTGAACGTTTAATAGTAGGTAATTCAATGCCATTGTCTTAGTCCATTTTCTGTCAATTACTTTAAAAAAAAAATACCTGAAACTGAGTATTTATAAAGAAGCAAAATTTATTTCATACAGTTCTGGTGGCTGGGAAGTCCAAAGGCATAACTTGGCATTCGGTGAGGGCCTTCCTGCTGATGTGAACTCTCTGCAGAGTCCCTCGCCAGTGTGGAGCACCACGTGGTGACAGAACTGAGTGGTCCTCTCTTTGTTCTTGGTCATTCTAGATAAAGGTTTGCAAATTTTATTGATCATTTTAAAGAATCAACTTTTGGTTTTGTTGATTTTCTCTATTGTTTTTTAATTCCTTATTTCAAATGTTTCAGTTGTAGTCTTTGGTATTTCTTACTTATATTTGTTTTTGGTTTAGTTTGTTCCACTTTTTCTACTTTCTTAAGGGGAAGTTTACATTACTGATTTGAGGTTTCTCTTATGTTTAATATATATGTCTGTAAGCATAAATTTTCTTCTAAGTACTGCATGAGTCCTGCACCCCATAAACTTTGATATGTTACACTTTCGTATTTATCTCAAATACTCTCTAATTTCCCTGTGATTTTTCTTTTTACCCATTGTTTATTTAGGAAAATGCTGCTTAATTTCCACACATTTGAGAATTTTCTAAATTTCCTTCTGTTATTGTGGTAAGAGAGCATAATTTCTATGATCTTAGTCTTTTTTGAAAAAGGTAATTAATTTAATTTAATTTAATTTAAAAATTAAATAAAACTTCAAATAAATAGTCTAACAAAAAGTAAAATATTAGAGTACATTGCACATATTGTTTTGAAATTAGTTTATGTATGCTTACTGAATCATGATATAAAACTGTTGTTTCTAATCATAATAAAAATTTTTAAAGGAGTAAATATTTTTAAAAAATTAAATTAAATAGATGCCTAATTATAAATCTGTATGTTAAAAAACTCATGGGAAGTCTCCCTAAATTTTAATATCTTAATACAGGTAAGTAACTAACTAAATCATATAATAATAAATTTTACTTTGTTATATATCAAAATAGTGGCAAAAATGTACATGCTAAGATAACGTTTAGCATACATTCTTTTTTAAAAATTTATTTATGAATATTATTTTTTTACATACTATGATGTTGTCGTGAAGCCATTGGGAGGGATGGGGAGAGGGAAAAGGGGAAGGAAATAGGATGGAAGGAGGAGAGAGGAGGGATGAGGTTGAGGCCTATGGCACCCTTGTTGTGCCCATAGGGGAGACCATGGGGCTTCCAGAGGTGGTTCAGTCATTGCTGGGCTGGGTGCGGATGTCGGGGGGGGGGTGGCTAAAGCACCACCCCAGCTCAGGAGCCCAGGGCACTTCTTGTGGCAGCTTGGTAGGCTGCTCTGGGCTGGTTGCATGTGTCTCCAAACATTTCTCATGGGATGAGCCATGTGCTGGTCCCTTGCAATGACCCACCGGCCTCTGAGTGGCTCCTTTTTTTCAGTTGTTGTGGCTCGTCACTCCTAAGTGGGTCCACAGGAACCCTATTAGTGGTCTTGCTAGCCGGGGGGCCACCAAGGCCCTTTTCTCCTCTGCCACCTCTAAGCAACTTCATCCAAAGGGCACAGCTGGGGCTTTTGCCAGCTCCTGCTCCATGCACTCAGCAGCTTCAGCCTGGATGCAGCCAGGGCTCAAAATGGTTGGAGCATTTTTTTTTCTCTCTCATGGCTTCTCCCACCTTTGTGCACTCTGTAGGTCTCTCCTCTTCTTCCCCTGATCTCTAGTGGCCTCAGCTTGGCTGCTGCTGCTTTTTAATAGTTGGAAGTTGGTTGATTTGTGGGAGACAGTGATGCTAGGGACTGTCTATTCCACCACCTTGACTGGAAGCCTCTTAGCATACATTCTTGAATCTCTTTCTCTCTCTCTCTCTACACACACACAGAGATGTTATTCATCATTAAAGATGCTTTATAGATGTAGTAGTCCATCTTTTATAGTTTATTGATCATAAAATTATAAAGCTCTACAATTTCTGAAATAATTATGTCATACCTGTTTTATATTTTTCATTGGTAACATTTTACACAGAATACTATCCTTTGACTTTCATTTTATCTAAAACCTATTCAATAATCAATATATTATCTAAATATCTAAAGTGATATTTGTAGATCTCTGCAATATCTTAAAGCATAGAAAAACATAAAAGTGCTTTGAGAATAAAAGCTACTTTATTGTTTCATCAATAACAAAACAAAGTACTGCGCTTCACACTTAGAAGTTACTCATTAAATGATTTTTTGGGTTAATTACAGAGTGAAGGGAAGATATTGAGTTGTAAGCTCATAAGATCTTCAAAAAGAAATTTTGCTCTGAAATGAAGAAAAGTATGTATAGAATACTGCTATTAATCTAGGAAAGGGGAAAGAGGATATTTACTTATATTATTTTAAAATGGAGAAATAAACTCAAAGCAAACAAAAAAGATTTTTAGAACAAAGGAAACAGAGTCAATAGAATAACAAGTATTTTTCATAACTACAATACTGCATTTTTTTTAAATCTTAAAATTTTATCAGAAAATTAATAAAAAATGAACACAGTTTCTATGGAGGTATCAAAAACTACACTGAGAGAAACTATTTATTCTGAGTGATTATTAAAACAGAAAATTGATTTTTCATTACTAATAGGAAAAAAATTGAAAGATAAAAAATCCTCAAACTATTTTCGGTAATCATATTTTTGACAGTTAGGGGCTGGCTGGTTAGCTCAGTTGGTAAGAGCATGGTTCTGATAACACCAACATCCCTATGCTGGTCAGCTGCCAAAAATTTTTTTAAAAGTAAAAATAAATAAAAAGAATAAAAATGAATACATATTTTTGAGAGCTAGTATTATTTTCCTGAGTATGCTGTACAGGATAAAGCAAGTAAGTAATAACGATGATGTAATTGAAAATTGGAATTTTGTTCATGAAAGAAAGGAGGCACACATGTGAGAAGAATTTGGTTAAGAAAAGATTCTAAATTCCTGAATTTGCTAAATTTGAATTGGAGTATAAACATGACCATGATATATTTTTTAAAAATATGTTCTACTTCTGTTCACTAAAAAAGCCTACTTAGGAACAATAAGTACCCCTTTCACCTAGATTTTGATGTCCAGATACTATTTCTCACAAACTAGAGCTCTACAAAAAATTTTAGACTTCAAACTGTGCCAGGAAATATACAAGTTGAGCCTAGAACATGTTGTCAAAGCAGACAGTAAAGAAGCAAAAATTATTGAGATCATGTCAAAGGGACTCAGGAGCCAAGAGGAAGAAGTTCCACTGTTCATAGCTGAGAAAATTTGAATATCAAGAAGAATAATAACTTTAATTAGTTAAAACACATCAAATGTTTAAAACTCATAAGCTTTTAATAATATTTTAAAAAATAACTAATTGAGAATACTGGGGAGTAAACCTATTATTTTGAATACTGGTAAATAGGGAAAACACCCATGTATCCATCCTGCAGTTCTTCCTATATGCTCTGAACTCAGAGAAGCAGTTAGTTCATAGGAGATAATTTTTTATTCATTAGTATTTCAGATAATAATAAAAGATAAATGATTTAATTGGAAGATTACCCTTTTACAACTTTATGTAACAATGGATCTAGCAGTAATCATGAATGGCTGCTAAATTTATAAAAAGAAAGTCAATCAAATATTATGGGCCTTGGTAATGAAAATACAACTCCACCTATCAAGTAGTTTTGCCAAAACAAAAACAAAAAACAAAATACCAGGACTCAATCTGATCAATTTAAAGAAAAACAAAACAAACAAACAAACAAAAATAACAGAGGACCCATTTAGAAACACCCCAGGAATGCAATCAGCAAAATTCAGACTTTGGGGGTTTTATAACACAAACTGTAAGGTTTCTTCAACAGATAATAACAGAAAAAAAAAAAATAAGATGGAGGTAGAAGCTATAGATTAATAGAGATTTATAAGGATGTCCACCAATTGCTATACATGGAGTTTGTTTGGATCCTGATTTGAAGAATTAAATTTCTAAAAAGCCTGAGAGATAATTATGGGAATTTAAACAATCCTTGTATATTCAATGATTTTAAGGGATAATTGTTAGTGTCCTATGTATAATAATAGAGTTTATATTTTAAAAGGAGTCATCTTTCAGAGGTACATCAAAAATACTTATAGATGATGTAATACAACGTCTGGTGTTTTCTCCAAAATAATCTATGAGAAGGAAAGAGGAACAGTGCTGGTGTATAGATGAACGCAACTGGACACAAGTTGATAATTATGGAAGCTGGGTGATGAGTATATAGGGATACATCATACAATTTTGTTTTTCAGTATGTTTAAATTTACTATTTAAAAACTTTAAAATACTAAAAAGAATTTGAAATAATAAAATAAACATTTTTCTGAGTCTTGAAAGCACTATTTAACCAGAATAAAAACCAAAAAAGAAATGAACAGCATAGGAAAAAAGCTCAAGGAACACTCCATTTCCTGTATCCTTCTCTGGTAGCTCCTTGGCCGAAGCCCTCAAATTTTGCTTTCTTTTGCACCCTCTACCTGGAAGAAGTGATGCAGTCAGTAGAGCTACTGAATTGGGGGGGGGGGGGGGAATAAAAAGGCATTTTTAAGATCATGAGCTATACTCTTGATCAGTTGAATTAAACCTCAGAATAGAACTTTTAGCAAAACAGGATAAGAACAGAGATAGAATCTGTAGTCATTGTTTGCTCACACCCCTATCTGAAAAGTAGTACCGAGGAGGGAACAATGGATAAACAGAACTACACTTATCCTGATCCATATTAGTTCAGTAGTAATATTAATTCGTATTAATTCAATATCTATGAAAAACAACAAAACTAGCAAAAAACTGGAGTGGTAATAAAGAGAGGTGGCAGGGATGGTAAATATATTAATTTTTTCATTCATCAGAGAAGATAAGAAAAGACTCTAAAGTCTATGAATCAGTTAACAAATGTTTAAGCATGTTATATAAATTTATAAAGTTAAATGAGTACCAAAATAAAAGTATAAACGTCTTAAACTAGTAGATATAGAGATTTTACCAAAAAACAAACAAAAAATTCAAAAGCTAAATGGCAGAATCTATGAAATAAACAAAGCACGAAAACAGAGGATATAAATGACAGAAGTATGATACATATAGAACATACTACTCTGATAGCAGAAATTATATTTTCTTTTCAATGGATCATGAAACACTTATGAAATTGATCATATGTAATCATCAATAAATTGCAAAATATTTTTGAAACTACAGATTCTATTAGCTGACAACTGTAGCTATTCTGAAAAGTGTTGATAATTTAAACAATATTTAGCTAAATATTATTAAAATAATATTTAAAACTATTTTAAACTACTCAAATTAAAAAAATACTTAAAAACCTGAATCTCTGGTTATTTAGAAAATAATTGTAGCAATAATTGGGACTCTTCATTAATATTCCAATTTCCCTTTTTTTGGTAAGCACATAGTGTATCTTTCCTTTGATATTTCCATGTCACTAAACATTTTTCCAATTTTATTGATTAAATTGTCCTTCTATTCCTCACTTACTGATCATTCCACTTCTGTCATAAATTGAAGTTCAGTAAAGGCATGTTTCTGTCTCCAATTTTCTATTCTATTCTGTTCTGTTCTATTCCTTATGGGAGTACCTGTTTTAAAGATTATAGCTCTATAGTGATTCCTGGTATCTAGTAGGGCTCATCTCTTATTTTTAATTTCATTTTCAGAAACATCTTGATTATTCTTGTGCCTTCATTCTTCCATGTAAATAGGGTTATACATTAAGTTTTGCTTTCTGCATTTATGTATTTTAAATATGTAAATGATATCGTGCTGGAAAATTTATTATGTTTCTTTTTTTTTTCATTCAACATTATGTTTCTAAGAGTGATAATGTTCTGTGTTTACATCTAGTCATTATTTCCAGTCGGAAATAATGCATAGCATTGTATAGAGCATAACCACTATATTAAACTTCTCCATTCTCCCAGTGATAGACAGATTGTGTCTAACTCTCTGCTACTATAAATTATCATCCGTGTCTCCACACATCCTCTGGGAGAATTTTTCTGGGATGTACACCTAGGAGCTAGATTGCTGGGTTGTAGGGAAGACACATTTAACTTCATCAAGTAATGTAAGATGTTCTTCCAATGCAGTTGGACCAATCTACACTTTCAACATCAATGCACAAGATTCCGTTCTACCTAAATATCTTTCAATACTTGAAATAATAAAACTATAACCTTTTTTTCCAACCTGATGAGTATAATACAGTGTCACATTTTAATTTTAATTTGTGTGATTATGTGATATTGTGAAAATAAATATTTGGTTTTCATCCCTATCTCCTCATATAAAACTCCTAAAATCCTTAGAATCTCCAAAGTGGTAAGTGTCTTCTCTAATGCTAATGATGGCTGGCAGCCACTAGGTAGCTTCAGGATGGAAAGTGGTCACAGGAAAGACGAAAGTGGGGCTTTCAGTTCCACCCCCAACCTCTGGGGAGGGGAGAGGGACTAAAGGTTAAGTTGTTTGGCAGTAGCCAATGATTTAATCAATCATGCCTATGTAATGAAGCCTCCATAAAAGCCCAAGAGGCCTGGGTTCAGAGAGTTTCCAGATAGCTGAACACACAGAGGTTCCTGGAGAGTGGTGTACCCAGGAGGGCATGGAAGCTCTGTGCCCCTTCCCTATACCTCACTCTATTCATCTTATCATCTGTGTCCTTTGTAATACCCTTTAAAAACAAACTTGTAAACATACGTATGTGTTTCCGTAAGTGGTGAGGCACTCAAGCAAACTAATTGAACAAAAAGAAGGGGTTGTGGAAACCCTGGTTGGTCAGAAGTTCCACAGACCTGGACTTGTGACTGGCATCTGAAGTGGGGGACAGTCTGTGGGATCTGATGCTATCCAGGTAAATAATGATGGAATGCAATTGGAGGACACCCCACTGGTGTCTGCTGAGACATTACTAGTTTGCCAATGGGGAGAAATTCCCACACATTTAGTCACAGAAGTTGGTCTTCTGTGTTGTTGATTTTGCTGTGAGTACAGAGGAAAGGCAGTGTGTGTTTCTCTCACTGGCTCATTCAAACTACAAATAAATTTTAGCATCTCTTCATATAACTGTTAGTCTTTTTGGGTTTTCCTCTTTTGCATTTTATAACTTGGCCTTTTTTAATGGATTTGCTCTCTTTTTCTTGTAACACAGGATACTCATGAAGAATGAGAATCATATTAATATATTTTCATCAATAACATTGAATCCTAGAACATAATACCACAAAAGAAACATTTTTTTAAATTTGAGTTTCAAATTGTATACACAGGCAAAACCACCCAACAAAACTGAGATGTTTTCAGATATGCCAGAAAAGGAACTCAAAGAGGCAAAAGGAAATTAATAAATCTTGAAGCACAGATTCTTAAATTAGAAAATTTAAAAAGCAGACAAACTGAAGAGAGAGAGAGAACAGAAGAGTTATTAATAAGAAACCAAAGGTGGCTTTCTAAAAATAACAGTATAAAATAATAAGTATGTTGAATTTTTATCAAGAGAAAATGAGATGATAAATAAGCATTGTTAGCCACCTATACAAAAATAACTAAAGATACAATGGAAATATAAAAAATATAAATGGCTATTATGTACAATTATACCACCAAAGCATTTGAAAATAAAAATGAAATGGTCAAATTCCATATTCATAAAATCCAATAACTTTCTTTTATTTAAAAATGTAGGGAGATTATATATTACAATATAAGGGTTTCTGCTAAATTCAAGATTAGGATAATAAGATTCTAGTTAATATAATGATAGTAATAAAAATAACAAGTATGAATGCTTAAAAGAAAATTACCATTTTTGCAGATGTTATAATTTTCACCAGGAAAATAAAAATATAAACCAAACCACTATTAATCTCCTAATTATTAAGGTTGCAATATGCTAATCAACAGTGAAAATTGATAGCTTTTCTATAAACCATAACAAAACATAAAAGAAATATATTACTCAATGTTGTAAAATTTCTAAAAATAACTAGTAAGAAATTTACAAGACTTGAATAAGAAATAATAAAAAAGAACTATAAAATATACTGAAGGACACATTCTCTCACTCTCTCTCTCTCTTAAATAAATGGAAATATATAATGTGTTCCCAGATGAGAAGAGGCAACAACATGAAGATGTCAGTTCTTTCCAAATTTATTTACAGATAAAATGAAATCCCTGTCAAAATCCCACCTTTTACTAGAATCTGAAAGGCTCATTTTAACTAATGGAGGAGAAAAAGCACAAAAATGGACAATTTTTGAAGGAAAAAAAACCCCAAAATAATGTGTGGTAGGATATGCTAGTAAAAGCATCTAGAAATAAGGTATTGAGAACAGATACAGGCAAGTGGAGCAATGGAAAAGAAGGGAAATTCCAAAAACAGATGGATACTACATATAAATAAGAATTTAGTACTGTGAGGAAAATAGAGTAGTTTAGTCAGGCCCCCTTGCCTCAGGTCTGGCTGGGTGTGGTGCAGCACATCCTTTGTAAACAAGTTGTGTGGGAGTAGAGTTAGTGCACATACCCACCTGTGTATCCTTTTGCTTGTTGCTATTTTTGTATGCTCTTCTGTGTGTGAGGGAGCGACCCTGAACTGCTGGTTGGCAGAGCTCGTGTCTGGAAACCACAGCTCCAAGGACCTTTAGCTAGCTCGTAGACCTGCACGTGAAGGGTTTGTGACCCATTCTGGACAACGGGCTGGAGGGGTCTGAGCTCCAGCCCTAGCTTTACAAGTACATTAATAAGATGGTTTTTGAAATTGGAAGGGAATGCACAACTTATTTAACAAATGATTTAGAAATAATTGTTTAGAATTATTTGAAAAAAAATGTAGTGAAATCCATATCTCACATTGTACTTATGAATTCTAGTCTCTTAACGAGCTGAATGTATGAATAATATGAATGATGTATTTTTATTAGTTTGGTGGTAACAAATTTTTTCTAATCATGATAAAAAAAAAACAACTCTGAAGCCATAAAGGAAACGATTGACTTATTGAGTTATAGAAAAATGTAAAACTTCTGAAATATAAAAGAACTCATGACAAAGTTAAAAGTTCAATGTCAAAATAAAAAACAATATTTTTAACTTAGATAAGCAATATTTTCATATTCTCAATATATAAAATTGTTCCTAAAAATCAAAAGAAAAATGTAAATGATCCAACAGAAAAAATGAACAAAATTTATTTTTAGATATTTCACTGAAGAAAAAATAGAGTGGCCACTAGAAAATTAAAATTTTCTCAGATACATAGTAATTTTTAAAAAATATTTATATCCATCTTCTGTTGCATAGATAAACATATTTTTAAACATATTTTAAACATAGTAAGTTGATCAATTTGTTGAGTAAAAATTTGTAGAACCTTAATGAAAGGTAATTTTCCTATGTCTATCACCTCTAGAAATTTGTTCTGTAAAAATATTCCCGTATATTTATGAAGATATGTGTATACGCTATCCACTTGTTTTTAAAAAAAATAAATTAGAAACGATATAAATGCTCACCAAAATATATAAATGGTTACATAATTTAGGGCTTTTCTATATTAAATAATACTATGTAATAATTTAGAAGAATAGGATAGCTGTTCTGAATATAAGAGTTTCTCTGCATATATTATTTAGTCAAGTAATCAGGTTGCAGAAAAAAGATAAAAATTATCATTCATTTTATCATTGTATTTTCATGAATAAATTAAAGAGACACTGTGTGTGAGAGAGAGAGAGAGGGCATATGTATGCATGCATACACATTTGTTTGTAGTTAAATCCATAGAGCTGTGTCTGAAAAGATTTGCAGCAAACTGGAAAAGATTATAGTGAGTAGAAAATAAAGGAGATGTTACATTTTAACATTTGAATCTGTATGGTTTAAGTTCTTTATAATAAAATGTATTGATGAACTCATATAATTAAACAAAGTTTATTTTAATAAGAGTTCATTAAAGCCATAATCTTGAATAAATTAGTTATCTCAAATATTTAATTTTATTATATATAAAATAAGTGGGATTTTATCTAGATTACTCTCAAAATCCAAAAGGCTTAAAATCAAGTGCAGTTCTGGTACCCACAATGAAGATGACTTTGAGACTCAGTTTTCACATGAGTAATGGAGATTAACTAGAAGTAACTAATTCACAGGGTCTCTGAGAAAAATCAAATCCCTGCAAAAACTGCAAAACATCAAACAAATTCAATATATTATTATTATTATTATTATTATTATTATTATTATTATTATTATTATTATTATTTGTACAGTTCTATAACCCACTGGCTCTATCAGTGGTGTATCATATTTCCAACAGAATAATATAATATAGATAGAGAGATGCTCCTCTGTGCTTTGGAAAACCCGAGTAAATCAGCCTTATCTATACAAAGGGTCTATGTTGTCAATATTTATTAAATATATATTAGAACAAAATTCTGTTTCTAAAGAGGCTTCATATACCTTGAAATCCCACTTTACCTTTCTTCATAAATTAAATGTACATTTTAACTAAAAATACTTGATTTTTCCGTTTTAAGAGAAAAAAGGGAGAAAGCAATTTAATTTCTTGGAATAGTTTTCACACATTGTAGAGTATTAAATAGATGCCAGTTGATTCCTCCTCACTTGATTGTCCCCATGTTGAGGAAAGTCTAGCCACCTCTATCTCTAATTTACTCATTTCCCTACTCTTTAATGAACTGATTCTTCCTAATAGAACAATTATGAGCATGTAACTAAATCAATCATTCTTCATGAAATATGAGTTTGCATTTACTTGTCTGGATCAGGAAGGCTGAGGATAATGGTCTGTTAAGAACTCTGCTTTTCTAGCCACAAAAAATCTGAGGTTCACTGGCAAAAAATCCGAGGTTCACTAGCAAAGAATATGTCTTTACACAAGAAGAAAAATCTTAAGAGGGTCAATTTGTTTGTAATTGGTTTGGAAAACTGCCCTTTCCTTTAAAATCCCAATGTGACAGAATTGCTTATTTTTACTTCAGAACAATTATTTTAAATTAGGACCATACATTTATGGGATTACTGACACTGGAAATCTTTCATGAAAAACAAACAAAATCATCTCTGATTATCATACTTTAGATAACATCAGATTAATAACCTAAAGGTGTTTTGAAAAAAAGAAAATGTGTTTCTGCAAAGGTTAATGTTAAGTCATAACCAAAATATATTTGAAATGATGATTCACCAAATTAAAATTAAAAATAAAAAAATTCTGTACTCTTACTTTAACTTGGTCATTTGCAGTAAGAAAAATAAGTATGTGACTCTAGAAAACTGCAAATGTGGAAATGATTCTTGTCTGTCAGAGGTTCATCTGTCAGGTCCCTTGTACCTATGAAATACTATAAACAGTGAACTTAGGATGACCATACTGCAGAGACATAAAAATAACTGACTGATTACTCACCAATAGAAGAGTGTATGTGAGAACTGCCATACTACTCATTTTTATGTGTTGAAGCACATAAAAGTCAAGCCCTTTTTTGTCCAGACCAGCACAATGCCTCCTCGGTCTGCAGTGATAGGTTGTTTGGGGAACACTTTCTCTTTGATTACTCTTCCCTCTTTTGCAGTCTGATACTGCTCAGAAGTAGCAGCACAATATCTAGAAGCTCTTTCTCAGAGAGGCATTCATTTATGGAGAGAAGGGCTAATGACACCAATGGGAACAGTTAGTGGGAGATTTGCATCTCACCTGTGTATGGTAGCCTGGTAGAATCAGGTTTCCCTGTTTCTCAGACTGTCTTGTACCTGACAAAGTGACCTGCATTTTGGCAGCCCTTCCTTCAATTTAAACCATCTAGCAAAAACCAAATGTCCTTTGAGTACAAGGCAAAAAATAAAAGGTATTCAAAGATGTCACAAGGTTAACCTTCAGTTTTCATTTCATTGTGTATTAAATTGGTATAGTTAAGGAGAATAAAGCATTGGATGTACACAGTAGTAATTTAGAAGGCTTTCTGCTATTCCTGGTAAAGAGAGTAGCCTTTACAATAGCTCATGTATTTTTTAAAATTAATAATGATTCCTTTCAAAAGCTATTATCTAATACCTATTCCTTGTTAAGAGCTATTGTTATGCCTAATGGATCATGTCTTATCAAGAACTGCATTTCTAAAGTCACTGATTTATGCCTTTAAATTGTTTTCAAAAATATTTTTTTACTTTTCCAATAAATCTTTTTTTTTTATAATTTCATAAATAAAAAGTGACACACAGATGGTAAATATAGGACCATAATTTTGTGGGTGAGAAAGCTAAATCCTATGTGCAAGTTAGGGATTTTAGAATCCCAGCTGTTGATTCAGCTGCTGCAGCAAAATCTCCCAAATGTGGTATTAGTGGTAGCTACTAGGTGCTGAGTTTGCTCAACACTCCTGTTTCCAAGAGTGACCTGAAGTGACCCCAATTTGAAAATTAACTTATTTCCAAAGTATCTGTTGACTGAAGAACAGGATTGTATCATCTTTCCACACCTTGGACTCACACAAACCTTGGGTCAACTCCAAAAAATAATCACTTTTCCAAGTCCCATAGACAGGCATACAACAGATACTGCTAAGTACCTTAAGGTAAAATCCCTCAAGAATATAAAGTCCATAAGAGTGGGGACTTGTCTGTTTTACCCAATGTTCTATCCCCTGTCTAGATTAACAAGGACTTAAAAGAATCTGTTTGGAATTGGGAAGCTGGGAGATTTATAGCTCATTTTCAGGATAAATAGAATTTTTCACTAATGGGATTTACTTTGTTTCTGGATATATCATCCTAGTTATCCTGCAGAAGCTGCAGGTTTAGTGCGTATAAGTTCTTGTTCTTTATACTAAGGTAAAAGGAAAGAGAGAGAAAAAAATTGTAAAATTATAAATTATTTAGAACATTTTTATTTCTGACAATTTCTCTCCTTTAATCATTGATATCTATTAAAAATTTTAATTAGCAACAGAAAAAAAAAGTCAAGCACAAGAATGGAAATAAAACAAACAAGTACAATTCTTCCAGAAGAAGGAATATTGTTACATTTGAGTCATAACTTACCTGGCAGGGTTAGGATGTATTTTAATGGTAAAAAGGTCCTGAGTAATTAGATGCACACTGCAGAAAATCTTATGCAATATACTGCACTTTTTAATTGCTCATTTATTTGAGACATGCTGATGTCATGAAGAAGTTTCTATATGCTTTTTTGAAATGAAATGAAAAGTTAATAAAGTATGTTTTTTGAAAAATGGAAGTAGGTCTTATACAGATAAAAGAATTCGTAGTTGCCCACACAGGCAAATCATGCCCATTCTTCCCACTTTGTTCAATTATCCAAGAATTTCTTTCTTAGTTTCCCTGATTCTTTTAATTCGTTCATTTACCAAATAGTGTTGAGATCCTAAAGTGTGTGAGCTACTCAGCTAAGCAGTAGATATAGTGAAGAATATGACCTCTATATTTTCCTGCCCTAATAGATTTTGTTGCATAGAAGAGGAGAGAGATAGCAAATAAATAATTGCATTGGTGAGAGAATAAGTCAATTAATTAATTAATTAATGCATGTCAATTTTGATATATAAACCATGAAGAAAAGTAAAAAGAAAAAGGTGCGGGAGGGTATAGGCATGAGAATAAGCAACAGGGAGCTTATATCATCTACAGGTGAGGAAGGCTTCCTGGCAGAAATGACATTTAACAAGGAACCAAATGGTGCATAGGAGTTATCTGTCACCTCTCTCCCAGGGTGATGGAGATGCAAAGGATTACTCAAAGCCCATTTCTTCTGAGCAGTGAGAAGCCCCGAAGGGGTTAATTTTCCAGGAACCCTCAAGAGAAGCATTCTTCGGAAAAATAACACTGAACTGGGGTCTTCTCTCAGTATTTATTCTCCAGTCCAGAAACTTACAGAAAAGGAACATAGGTGGTTACAAAAAGAACAGTAAGATAATTGTCATGGCAACAATCATTAGGTTTAGCTGCACCAAGGATATCTGCCCTTGGAGCCAGCAATATTGCTGTGTTACATTTCTTTATCTACAACAGAGACTTTAGCATGGGGAATGTTTCCTGGCTTTGGCAAGCTTAACATTTCTATGTGTAATTTTAAAAAGTTAAGCTCTACCTGAAATTACAGGGCCTTGGAAGCTAGGCCCTGTGAAATACATTTGCTTTATTATTGTTAGTAGCCTCCACAGCTATCCAATTGAAGAGGCAAGAGAAGAACATTCCAGGAGGAAACAATTTCAAAGGGCTGAAAGCTGGCCAGTGGTAGAAAACACAATTTTTGCACAGGTAAGTTCTTGCTCAATCAGCTAAAGTTATCTACTTAAATTTGTAAATTTAGTATAAAGGTGAAAATTGCCCAGTTAAGATTTCTGGTGCTTAAACAATTCTCAAAGGTCTCCAAATTCTCAAGATTTGTTTCTTGAAAAAATCCCTTAAGAAATCTGATTCTTAATAAAAGCTAAAACACAAAAATAAAAATAACTTCAGCTCACCATGTGATAGCTAACTGCATTAGACTGTTTTTTGTTGCTTATAACAGAATACCTGAAACCGAGCCATTTTCAGGAAAATAAAAAGTATTTCTCACAGTTTTGGAGGCTGGGAAGTCCAAAGTCCAGGAGGTTTATCTAGTGAGGGTCTTCTTGGTGGGAACTTTCTGAAGAGTCCCACAGGATATCACATGGGCAAAGGGGAAAAGCATGCATCATTTGCTCTCTCTTCTTCTTCTTCTTTTTTTTTTTTTTTTTTTGGCAGCTGTTTGGAAAAGGGTCTGTATGGAGTTACCACCAAGAAGAAGGCCTTCAGCATATATGTTCCCAGGACCCTGAACTTCCCAGCCTCCAAAACTCTAAGAAATAAATTTCATTTCTTTATGAATTACCCAGTTTCAGGTATTCTGTTGCACGTGACAGAAAATGGACTAATACTTTTCCACATGTTGAAAAATTATGTTATAAATGATTCTGTATTCTTAACAAAATTATATTCCTTCATATTTTCTAAATAAATTATATTGTACAACTACTATCTGCAAGGCCTTTTGCTTAGAATTAGAGTTGGAAAAATGAATAATAACTTTTACTAGCCCTTAAGGTTGTCTTCTATTAAGAGAAGATACATAAACTAACTTAATGCTTTTATAGGTGTAATTTAACTAACTTAATGCTTTTATAGGTATAATTATTATAATTCTTCTATATGTGATTAATATAGCTTGTTAAAAGCTATAATAGAAGTAAGCAGAAGGAAAGCACAAAGTCAGCAAGAGGACCTTCTTGCTGAAATAATTTAATCATGATGAAGGAATAGACTTGTATGGGGAGACTAAGTCAGCTAAGCCTAAAACAGATTTCATGCTTTAGGCAGAAAGAGTAGCATGGATGAAGCCATGACTGTGGGGGAACACGGAGCATTAAGATAACAATGAGTCAGGAAGACGTCATCTACATAACTAAGATCTGAATGAAACTAAGCAGTTATTTCCTTTACCAAGTATCGGCAAGAGATGAATCACAGAACTATGTCCATAAACACAATTTTACTTTTTTTAAAAAGGCATTTGTTCCATTTGGCATTGTTTTTCCAACTTGTACAGAAGAGTTTAAAATGAAACATAAAATTCTTGGTAAATGTTCTGCATGAACCTGGAGTCCCAATCTACAAATTTTACTATTGTTAGCAGTTTGACTATCAAATTTTATATCAGTTACATTACCATAATCCTAATTAAGCCTTTCAAACTGATAGGTTGTTTCTAAGGTGAGGAAGGAAGGGAGGAAATGTGGGCTTGGGGAACAGTGGACTGGGTATGAGTCCCAATCTGAAAATATGAATTTAGAGCATCAGGTTGACTGGCTGCTTTGTAAGGAAGAAAACGGAGAGTAGATATTGTCTTAGGATCAGTATGATTCTAGACCAAGTTGGAACACAGGATTGCTGAGTGTTTCTCATGGATCAAATAACGCTGTGTATAAGAGAGAAGTGTTATAAATCCTACCCAAGAGGACTGCCAGGGATGGTGCTACAAGCCTACAAGACAGAATATACATATATATGACTGACAAAAAGGGTGGACAGTTGGCAGCTAGAAAAAAAAAATGCATCAACAATATTACTGGTCTACAGTCAAATTTTTCCAGGAAAGGAATCTTCAAAATACCTACAAAATTTCCTGCATTAAAAAAGGTTAGCCTTGGGGCCGGCCCGGTGGCGCACTGCTACAGTGCGCTGCTTGGGAGCACAGCGACGCTCCCGCCGAGGGTTCGGATCCCACATACAGACCGGTTCCCATTCACTGGCTGAGTGAGGTGCGGGTGCAACACCAAGGGTTGCGATCCCGTTGCCGGTCCCGGTCCGGTACGGGCGCGACACTGAGGGTTGTGATCCGTTGCCAGTCACGAAAAAAGACAAAAAGGAAAAAAAAAAAAGGTTAGCCTTAAACCTATGCCAGTTGCAGAGAACATAAAACTATCCTTCTACAGCACCCCTCAAGCTATAATAATAATCATAGTAATTATAGCTAGCACATATAGAGAGCTTAATATTTGCCAGACACTGTTCACACATACACACACATATTCTACTGTATTTCATCAATTTCAGGGTGTCCACATTCTCACATCATAATTCCTCTGAAATCTGATACATCCTATAATCAATGGAGATTTATAATTGACTATTTGTCAGCTATGGCACAGCTGTCATTGTCTGTATATGCCTTTATTTGGTTGCTCCTCCTGTGACATGACTGGACAACTGCCCCCTAAACATTTCTATCAATAAACCACTTAAGGACCTTTTGAGAAAGGAATATGAGTCCTGATTGTTGTCTATCTTCTGAAAAAACCAAGAAAGTACCTACATCAAAACTTGCAGGAAAAGTGTTAGCTACTTGGAAGAAAATCTCATAAACAGTAATGGAACATTCTTTTAAGAAATGCCATATTACTAATGATCTTTATGGCACAGAAAGGAATGTATATAGGGAAACACAGAAATCAATGACACTGAGTCAAAAAAGGATTCAGATTTGCCTGACTGAACATGAAGAAGTTTTAGAACTACATTAACAAATTTATTTCACTTAAAGCTTCCATTTTATATGTGTGGTATGATTGTCAAAATAACTATACATAAATAAGTTAAGTTCTTTCAATAATTAAAAAACAAAAATTACAAGTGATAAAATAAAATTAGAATTGTGTCATAGTATAATTGGCAGCATTTTTTTTCTTTTTTAGTAGTACTTAAAATAGCATGGTTTTACAATCATTAGCATCTTAGATTCCATTAAATATGGTATATTAGTTCAATTCTTAAAACCATGTGAAATAAGTTATATTTTCCCATAATCTTTTCTCTCAAACCTTGAAAGGTTCAGAAAGAGAAGTTTGTCAGTAGGAAAGAGGCAAGAAAGAAAGAAGAGAGAATCCAAGTACACTCTTTCCCTACAAGCAGGCAGCCCGTCTGCACAAGCAGTGGAAGCTGGGAAAAGTCTTTCCTTTGAATGAATATTGAAGTGTCTGTTAATATAGTGAACCAAGGGTTTAATGTCATAAATCAAGATGTGTTGCTGTTTACAGTGACCAAAACACCTTCTGTTAACAAAGAGTGAATAGAAAAGTCATGAGTCTGGCCTGATTTTCATCACAGTGTTAGAAGGTTTGTGGTCTTGTCAGCAAGATGACAAAAACAAAGTTTCTTTTATGATTATACTGCATAAATTTTCCTTGTTCAATGTACACACTACACATGGAGTCAGTTCTTATTTTGAAAAAGTATTAGGCCAATTAACATATTTGGCTTGAGTGGGTTTCTTCAGTATATAGATGTAAATAGAGATGATATAGATATAAAAATAGATACAGGTATAGATACAGATAGATATATGGATTTCCCCACACACACCCCCGCTCCAAACAGACCACATCTCTGAATAATAGTTTTAGGTTTGGGGCCAAGGCCTAGTGACAGTTTTGACAATCGTGGATATGGCTAAAGAACCACTAGGCAGGCAACTGGAGACACTCCTTTCCCCTCCAAGGGCATTTGACAAATTAAGAAGGGTATATAATAAGATGTGGGGGTGGGGGTGGGTTTTTTTTCCTCCCTTGCATCCATTCAGAGATAAACCTGTATTTATCTCTAATTCAGCTGTGTTTCTCAGAAAACAAGACCTTCATCGCTAAGGCCAACTGTAAACTCTAGGGCAGTTCCCTGGCTTGAGCCTATGGGTAAAAGTCATTGCTGTCAGCCTATTTTTACAGGGAAAAGAAAGGCAGTTCAAGGCAGCTGTTTAATGAATCACGGTGCTGACTGCTCCCCAGCCCATTCTCATTTCTCCTACATGTTGATTCGGACCTTGGAGTTTCTAGAGAAAATCTATGCTTTTGTCTAGTGCTCGGGGTCACAGTTTTCTCTTCTCTTTCTCTCTCAGTCTTATTTTGATTTCTATTCTTTAGGAATTCCTTTAACTTTTCGTTGTTCTGGAGGAACCTTTTCTTGATTTCTGATGATAATATTGCTTCTTTGTTGTTTTTGTTATGGTTCTTCTGTAATTTTACTAGAATCTTCTGAGGAGAGGAAGTAGATGCATGAGCCTAATATTCAGAAACTCTTAAATGGTTGAAATCATCCAGAGAGAGATTTTTAAACAATGGCAGTAATTCATAATAATATATTAACAGGATCTATGACAGAATCTAAATGGTTATTTTCTAGATTCAGCTCAAATAATTCAAATCTTTAAGAACTTTTTAAAGTTTTTTTATGCAGATATATTGGAATGAAACAGAGCTATTTTTCCACCTTCTAAGAATTGGAGCAAAATTTAAAATGCTTTTTCTATCTATAGCTTACTTGGGAACACCAGTTTTATGTTTTTATTCTTTTGATCTCTTTCAAAAAAACTGCAGAGTGGAACCTAAGGTTCAGGTGGGCCACAGGATGGGGCTGGCAAACAGGAAACTGGGCCATACACTCTGTCACTATGTAGACACTGCCTTTCAGTCATGGTCTTTCTACTCGCCCGTAACTTGAGTTTACATGTGGCTTAGCTACTTCAGGCCCCACCTCTCCTTAAACTTGCCATGTGGTACCTCATAGATAAAATCTAGCTGTTTCCACAGTATTTATTGTATTTTTCTCTGGCTCTTGAAAAAGGCTAGTCATGTGAGGTTAGAGGCAGTGTGGCACACCATGAATAACAAGCCAAAAATCAGAAGATCTCATTTCAAGAACTGACAGATGCTCAGCCAGCCCGTAAACCTTTAAGAATCTTTCCTGTAATATGAGATTAATAAGAAATTTCACAAGGAGTAGTTAGGATCACATGTGTATTAAAACAAATGGAGAAGGCACTATAAAATCTACTTAAAACTTAGTTGTTATTAAATGGAAAGCATTATCTTTTATAATCAAACTTGACATCATCTGACCACAAACTTAATTTAACGTAAATTATAAACATTAAAAAAACCCAGACATTTGTTCTTTCCTAATTTGAACATAACAAGACACAACTCAAAATATGAATTCACCACTTTAGAAAAAATACCTACCATCTTCTGAAAACAATATTTCCATTTTTTACTCGTAAGCTAAGTGGAAAAGGGATAGGTCAGATATAGCAGGCTAGATTGCTTAAAAAAAATGTGTAAGTAACTCTTAACCAGACCAAGGGATTCACTTTCTCTAGAACAGCTAGTCTTTCAACCACTGAAAAGCAAATTTAGTTCAGAAGTTCAGGTCAACTAAGCACCCAAAAATCTTGGCTGTTGATCCAAATGTTATTTGAAGCTCTAGAGCACATATAATTAGAATGAAAATCTTATTAAACCAGGATCACTGTCTGGTACTATTTTCATGTTTTTTGCCTCTTGATATAGCCATAACAGAGGGCCAGCAACATATGTAAAAGTAATTTATGAAAATTACCCACTTTTTTTGAAATATGAGATAGGACTAAAGTTGAATCATGTTCATGTATAAAGTTTAAATTGTTTTCAATACATTCCCTTGTGGCAATTCAAGGAGGTGAAAAGTAAATGGTTCAGGCGATAGCTTTCCCTGAAACTAAATTGTGAAAGCAGATTCATACATCCAAGCAAAGAAAGCCACCAATTTCTTCACATATAATAAAATAAGAATTGTCATTCCACATGTAAAATACTGGTAAGTGTACATATAGAATACCAGTATTTAAAAAGGTTGATAAAGACCTGCTTGGTCAAAGATTATAGCATTCTTTAGGATAAAAATTGTACTGTACTTAAAAAGACATCAGCTAATTTGATGTACATGGTATTTGCAACTGTGGGATAAAAATTTAATTCCCCCCTTCCTAAATAGTATTCAACAGCATAACTTTATGTTACTATCAGCCATTTCATTTTAAAACACATACAAAAATAACACCACCTTCAAAACCTAAAAAGTATCCTCAATCCATATGTGAACTATACTATTGCCTCATTCCCTACAGGAAAGAGAAAGAGCAAGTGACATTTTTTGACTGCCATTCTGTATCAGGCTTTGTTTTCTCATATTATCTTATTCATAATCACTCTAGTCTTTGATTTAAAAAGAAAAAAAAAAAAATGGGGGATTGCTGTGGATTGAATGTCGCCCCAAACTCATTGAGACTTTGCCCCCGCTGTGACCGTGTGAAGAGGGTGGGAAATCCTATTATCGTAATTGAAAGATGGGGCCTTTAAGAAGTTATTAGATTGTGAAGACTATACCCTCGTGAATGGATTAATTCACTGATGGATTAATGGGTGGTAATGGGTAATAAGTGTGGTTCTGATGGCTTTATAAGGAGAGCAAGGAGCAAGTTAGCAACCTCTTGGTAAGGCATTGTCTGTGATACCCTATGTTGCTGTAGAGTTACCACCAAGAACTAGGCCCTCACCAAATTTGTTCCCTGGACTTTGGACCTCCCAGCCTCTGAAACTGTAAGCAATAACTATTGTTTCTTTACAAATTATCCAGTTTCAGGTATTTCTGTTATAAACAACAGAAATGGACTAATACAGGGATTATTCATATAAATCATAAATTTTGTGAAAACTGTGCAACAGAGAAAACAAGTATAAACATAGAGCCTGGAACTTGAAGCCAAGATTTATTTCTTTTTATTTGTAGTATATTTTGGTATATGCATGCTATGACCTATATATATATATATGTCTGTATGACACCCTATTTACCAATCCAAAAGGAGAGAAGTGTGAAGGAAGAGGGGAAGAGTGGAGGAGACGGGGAAGAAGAGAGAGAGAGAAATTCATGCAGTTTGTCCTCAACTTGCTTCAATAAATATTATCAGTTAATATTACATTCAACTTTATATACTAGTCATCAGGTACCCATGTTTTTTCTCCCTTTTGCTCCAACATCCTTGCTTCTGATAGCTTGAGTTTGCATGCCTGCTTTTTGGTATCCAAAAAGTATCAGGAACAAAAATTACATTAAAGATCTCCTTTTCCACACAAAAAAAGAAAGAAGAAGAAAAGTACACATCTAACTATTATCTTTTATTTCAAAGAAATTTCTTCACAAATCCTTTCTAAGGTACCATCTTATCTATTTTGATTACCACTTAATTCAATTATACTTACCTGAACTGGCAACTGAAAACCGATTATTTCAGAATACAAATACACAAAGTGTTACCGACCAGGAGACATGTCATCTGTACTCAAATACTTCAGCCTTTTGGGCAGGCTAGTGGCAAATACTATCTGACTCTTAAGCATTTTGTGCAACTCAGTCAAAAAGTGTTTTTTCTGCAATAAATTTTAAAATTAGTACTTTTTTTTAAGGAAGGATAAACCAATAACAATGAATGAACAATTTCAGACTAGTTTTTTTTCAAAGTCACATAAAACAAAAAACAAAGCAATCATGGAACAAAGACAGAAATGAACTCATCCCATGAAGTTTTAATACAGAAAGCACACTCTGCCTACAAGACCACTGCATGTTTTTACAAATCCACTGGGGGTATATTCCTCAAGGCATATTTTAAATGAGTATTTAACCTAAAATTTGTGTACAGTACAAATCATACTCCATTTAATAAATTCTCAATGTTATTCCAACCACCAAAGTAATTCAATATAGTTTATATTCATAAGTTTCACTTAAGAATAAGGAAATTATCTGGTTATTATTATTCTTTGACTCACAGCATTGCTGCAACTTTAAGATGTAATTGGCTGTCACTCTCTTAGCACTAACGAAAAGGGACCTTAAGGTTTAAGAAAGTGGATATAGAGCCAGAACTGGCCCTTAAGAGAGTATGAGAACATCTCATCTTTGATTTTTACTCATATCAATACCCAACATAAAGAAATAAACTAACGGCTAAATGCTACTTTGATTTTCCACCAAATTTAAGTTTCCTTTATATCACTATAGGAAGCATCAAATGCTATATTCAAGGGCTTGCTTCAAGAAACTGTGAATTTTGGTTACTTACCATTATAAATGCAATTATTGAAACCACCATCTAACCTTAAAACTTGCTCAATTATTTTAATTAGACAGTTTTCAAAAGAAAAATTTAATCTTCTTAACTATCGAACACAGTCTTCTGAGGAAAGGAGAAATATAATCCAGGCCCATCCTCTTTCCAAAAACTTCTTTCCTGTTGAATTCAGCTACCTAAGACTAAAACATAGCTGGGAAATTATATAACAAAAATAATATTTTCTTTTTCTGTTTTGATTACTGATGTCTTCTTTGCAGCATTTCTAGAAATCCTACCAGAGTACAGGTCTTAATTTGACACCTGTCAGAGACAGCCAGCCCCACCAATTAACAGCAAATCTTTTTTGCTGCTAAATCCTGGCAGTAGATCTGTATTTCTGTAGAAAAGAGCCTCTAGAAATCTCATGAACTGCTTTTTCCTCAGAGGGCACAAGAAATGAACCTCTATATTAACAGAAAGACAATATTAAACAGCTGCTCACAATCTCTTTCCAAAAGCACTTGATTTCTATAATAAACAGAATTAAATTGTGTCCATTTCTGGTCCTAAACAACAGGACTGGGCTTAAAAATGTAGACCAGGCACATAAAATGCCATCATAAAATCTAGCCTCTATCATAAATAGGGTAGTCTAGGGAAATTCCAGATTGAAATTATGAGCCAAAGCTTATTAACCAACCACTTAAAAGGACATAGGCAAGTTTCATTTTAATTATTTTTTTCTTTATTACTGTAAACCAAATTAAAAGAAAAAAAATTTTTTGTTTGACGAAACAACAGGGTTTTTCTTTTTTATCTTTATTTTTATTTTTTGGCCATTCTAATTTGGAATGAAGATAAAATTAAAATTGCCATTCTGGTTTATATGCCAACACATGTCATTTGTGCCCAAATGGCTTCATTCTGCGTATCAGCCCTATCAATTAAAATCCATGAGTAGAGGGACCAAGAGATTTAGTGCTTTGCCTGCTGAGTAGCCACTGAGCAGAGTATAGAATTTCTTTTCTTTCATATGTAATCCCTGCTGATGGCATGAGTGTGCTCAAACTCTGGTGAGCATATCTGGATTATTTCCAGACCCCTTATTCCTTCCCGAAGCCCTTGGAGGCTCAGTTGTTTTGTTCTATGTGCCCTGAAGACATCAGAACTGAAGACTTGGATCTATACCACATAGGACATGATTCCTTTGGTCTATTTGTTTTAAGTACTCCTTCTTCAAATGCTTGAATGAAAGAAAGAACTAGAAATCAGAGGAAATTGGGGCAAAAGGGACAGAAGAAATATTTGAATGGCAAGAGGCTTGAAGGGCAGACATTTTGGAAGGCTTTAATTGTGAATAGATTCCACTAACTGGTAAGAGAAACATAATGGTAACTTATTATAAACCTGTACAAACTTTATGCCTCTCAGATTCCTAATTCAGGTGTGAGAGCCAAATAAAAGCTAAGAAAGAATAGCATCCTGAATAAGACCCTGTCCATCCAGAGACAAGCATCATGCTGGAAAACAGCCAGCTTGAGTAAACTGACCAAGTGAAAAGATTCTCTTTGGCATAACCTAGCTGCTTAAATAGTTAAAAACTAACTGTTTTAGGTGCTCCCAAATTCACTCATAATGTGTTTGATTCAGTTACTGAGTAACTTGGGTTTGATTAAGCAATGAGAGCACATCATTGCAAATATTTTTATGAGAGTATTTTTAAAATATAAATTTACATCCATAAAATATTTATGTTTAACTGGACTACAAAAAAATTAATAACTGCTTGGACATTCCAGACCACTGAGCAAAGAATAAAAATAGTGGCCTCAAACTATTAAAAATTATTTTAATTAAGAAATAATGTTCTGAAAGTCATACATGTGATGAACACTCCTTGATATAATTTAGTAAAGTTGTGAATTTTTTCTTTCTATTGGAATTATGAGCAAAAGTACCTTGAATTTTTTTTAAAAAAGGGATAAATACTATTACACAATTTCAAAAAGTTCAATTGGATGACATTGAGAATCTCATGATTTATTTTCTGTAATAAATATGCATGGGAAATATTTTATCAAATAAGTATAAAGAAAAAAACATAGTCTAAAAACTTACATACTAGTAGTTCTAAAAGTAAAAAAATATTAAAATTGAATTAATTCTATGTCATATGCACAAACATGCACTCATAGAAAAACATGCACATATCCTTACATAGGTATGCATTATGTGTACGTGTATATATGTAGGTATGTATGTATGTATACAGGTATTCTTCCAGATTATTTGTTCTTTGAGTTCATTAATGTTCAGAGAACATATTATAAATAGAGAGACAGATATGGAGAAAATTTTGTATTATGTATGTTTCTAAACATGCTTATACACATGTGTGTGCATGCACATGCATACACATGCCCCATACATATGTATGTTTCAGTCAAGGTAGCAAACAATAGAACCTATTTCAGCAGGTGAGGTGAAAAAGAAATTTACACCCATCCCCAGCCCAGCCAAGTGCATGCTGACCAGAAAGGTCTGCCCCAGAGAGGCCCGAGTCCCATGGAGACCATGTGCCCAAGGTGCAAACAGCTGAACAAAAAGACACTGAAGCAACCATGCCAAATTGGCAGCCCCAGCAGCATCCTAGCCAGACAATAGTGTCAAATCAGGGGACCGTGAAATCCCCTGCCACAATGACTAAACATTAAAGGAAAGATACCAGAAATATGAAAAATCAAGAAAGTACACCACCAAAGGGTAATAACTCTCCAGCTGTAGATCCTATAGAACAAGAAGCCTTGAAATGTCTGACAAGGATTTCAAGTGATAATTCTTTTTTTTTTTTTTTCCTTTTTTTTTGTCTTTTTTACTGACCGGCAACGGGATCGCAACCCTCGGTGTTGCGCCCCGCACCGTGCTCAACCAGTGAGCGGGAACCGGTCTCCACATGGGATCTGAACCCTCGGCGGGAGCGCCGCCGCACTCCCAAGCGGCGCACTCTCCAGTGCGCCACCGGGCCGGCCCTCAAGTGATAATTCTAATGAAGCTAAATGAGATACAAGAAAACTCAGCTAGACAACACGATGAAGTGAGGAAAAGTATTCAGGACCTGAAAGAAGAAATGTATAAGGAAATCAATGCCCTGAAAAAGAATGTAGCAGAGCTTGTGGGGCTGAAGAATTCATTCAACAAAATAAAAAACATAACAGAGAGTTTAACCAGCAGACTTGCAAAAGCAGAAGAGACAACTTCTGACTTTGAAGATGGGCTGTTTGAAATAACAAAGGAAGACAAAAAAAAAAAAAAAAAACAGAAAAAGAATTAAAAACATTGAAGAAAATCTAAGAGAGGTATTAGACAACCTTAAACACTCAAATATCCAAGTCATGGGTATTTCAGAAGGGGAAGAAAAAGGAGATTGCATTGAAAATATATTCAACAAAATAGTGGCAGAAAATTTCCCAAGTATAGGAAAAGACACAGATCTTCAGATTCAGAAAGCTCAAAGATCCCCAAATGTATTCAACCCCAAAAGGTCTTCTCCAAGACATGTTATAGTCAAGTTGGCAAAACTCAAAGACAAAGAGAGAATCTTAAAAGCTGCAAGAGAGAAGTGTCAAATCACCTATAAGGGAGCCCCAATCAGACTAACATCAGACTATTCATCACAAACCCTAAAAGCCAGAAAATAATGGGATGATATATTCAAAATACTAAAAGACAGAGATTGCCAGCCAAGAATACTCTACACTGCAAGGCTATCTTTCCAAAATGAAGGGCAAATAGTATATTTCTCAGAAAACTAAAACTGCAGGAGTTCACTACCACATGACCACCCTTACAAGAAATTCTCAAGGGAGTACTGGGTTTGGTACCTGAAAAATAACCACCACTGCCATAAAAACTCAAGAAAAATCAAAACCCTCTAGTAAAATAAAAATGGCAACAATGAAGAGGAAAAAAAAGTTCATCTACAACCCAAGAAACCAACAAATACAGAAGACAAATAGTAAATTAGAAAGAAAGGAACTTAAGAAAATTTAGACATCCAAACAAAAATCAACAAAATGCTAGGAGTAAATCAACACTTTTCAAAAACAACTCTTAATGTAAAAGGATTAAATTCTCCAATCAAAACACACAGACTGGCTGACAGGGTTAAAAAGGATGTCCCAACTATATGATCCCTTCAAGAGATCCACCTCACCTATAAAGATTCACATAGATTAAGAGTGAAATGATGGGAAAAGATTTGCCATGCAAACAGAAATGAAAAATCAGCTGGAGTAGCTATTCTTATATCTGATAAAATAGACTTTAAACTGAAAACCATAAAAAGAGATAATGAGGGACAATAAATAATGATAAAAGGATTCAAACATCGAAAAGACATAACAATCATAAATATATACACACCCAATGTTGAAGCAGCCAGATTTATAAAGCAAATTCTATTAGACCTAAAGAAGGAAATAGACACTAATACCATAATAGCAGAGGACCTGAACACCCCACTATCAGTATTGGACAGATCATCTAGGCAAAGAATCAGCAGAGAAAAACAAGATCTAAATAATACTCTAGACCAATTGCACTTGGCAGATATCTACAGAGCATTCCATCCAAGAACCTCAGAATATTCATTCTTTTCATCTGCACATGGATCATTCTCCAGGATAGATCACATGTTATATCTCAAATCAAGTCTCAACAAATTCAAAAAAATTGGAATTATCCAATGTATATTTTTAAGACCAAAATGGATTCAAATTAGAAATCAATAACAAATGAAATTCTGGAAACTATACAGACACATGGAAATTAAACAGCATTCTACTTAATGACATATGGGTCCAAGAAGAAATCAAACAGGAAATCAAAAAATTTATTGAAACTAATGAAAACAATGATACATCATACCAAAACCCCTGAGATACTGCAAAAGCAGTAGTAAGGGTAAAATTCATCGCATTAAATGCTTACTTCAGAATAATGGTAAGATGGCAAGTGAACAACCTAACACTTCACCTTAAAGAACTAGAAAACAAGAACAATCCAAATCCAAAGTTAGCAAACAGAAAGATATCATTAAGATCAGAGGAGAACTTAATGAAATTGAAACCCAAAAAATGATACAAAAGATCAATGAATCAAAAAGTTGGTGTTTTTAAAAGATAAATAAAATTGAAAAACCATTAGCATGGCTAACTAAAAAAAGAAGAGAGAAGACCCAATAACAAAAATTAGAAATGAAAAAGGCGATATTACAACTCATACATCAGAAATATAAGGAATCATTAGAGATGACTATAAACAACTATATGCCAACAAATTTGAAAATCTGGAGGAAATGGATAAATTTCTGGACAGACACAAACTACCAAAACTGGGCCAAGATGATGTAGAAAATCTGAACAGACCAATAACAATAAAAGAGATTAAAGCTGTTATCAGAAGGCTCCCAACAAAGAAAATCTCAGGACCAAATGGATTCACAGCAGAATTCTACCAAACATTCAAAGAAGAATTGACACCAATTCTCTACAAATTATTCCAAAAGATTGAAACAGAGGCAATTCTCCCAAACTCATTCTATGAAGCAAGCATCACCCTGATACCAAAACCAGGTAAAGATACAACAAAAAAGAAAACTACACGCAAATATCCTTAATGAATATAGATGCAAAAATCCTCAATAAAATACTAGTTAACAGAATACAGCAACACACACGCAAAATTATACACCATGATCAAGTGGGATTCATTCCAGGGATGCAAGTTTAGTTCAACATATGCAAATCAATAAATGTGATACACCATATCAATAAAATCAAACACAAGGACCATATGATCATCTCTATAGATGCTGAAAAGGCATTTGATAAAATTCAACACTCATTCATGATAAAGACTCTCTAGAAGGTAGGTGTAGATGGAAGGTATCTCAACATAATTAAAGCCATATATGATAAACCCACTGCCAATATCATCCTGAATGGGGAAAAGCTGAAAGCTTTTCCTTTAAGAATAGGAACCAGACAAGGATGCCCACTCTCACCACTCCTATTCAACACAGTGTTGGAAGTACTAGCCAGAGCAATCAGAGAAGAGAGGAAATAAAGGGCATCCAGATTGGAAAAGATGAAGTCAAACTGTCCATGTTTGCAGATGACATGATCCTATATATCAAACAGCCTAAAGCCTCTACAAAAAAACTCTTGGAGTTGATAAGTGATTTCAGCAAATTTGTAGGATACAAAATCAACACACAAAAATCAATAGCATTTCTATTTTCCAATAGTGAACATGCCAGAAAGAGAAATCAAGAAAGCCTGCCCATTTACAATAGCCACCAAAAAAAATAAAATACTTAGGAATTGAGTTAACTGAGGATGTGAAAAATCTCTATAATGAGAACTACAAACGACTGCTGAAATTAAAGGGGACACAAGAAGATGGAAAGATATCCCATGCTTTTCGATTGGAAGAATCAACACTGTAAAAATGTCCATACTACCCAGAGTGATATTCAAATTCAATGCAATTCCCATCAAAAGTCCAATGACATTTTTCTCAGAAATGGAAAAAAAACTATCCTGACATTTATATGGAATAACAGAAGACCATGCATAGCCAAAGCAATGCTGAGCAAAAAATAATAAACATTATTATGTTTATTATTAATAAACATAATAATGGAGGCATAACACTACCTGACTTTAAACTATACTACAAAGCTATAATAACCAAAACAGTATGGTACTGGCAAAAAAACAGACACAATGATCAATAGAATAGAATAGAGAGTCCAGAAATCAACCCACACACCTACAGCCATCTGATCTTTGACAAAGGCACCGAGCCTATACACTGGGAAAGAGACTGCACTTCAGCAAATGGTGCTGGGAGAACTGGATATCCATATGCAGGAGAATGAAACTAGACCCATACCCCTTACCATGTACCAAAATCAACTCAAAATGGATTAAAGAATTAAATAAATACCCTGAAACAATAAAACTTCTCAAAGAAAACATAGGAGAAACCCTTCAGGAAGTAGGACTGGGCACAGACTTCATGAATATAACCCCTAAAGCATGGGCAACCAAAGAAAAAGCGAAGAAATGGAATTATGTCAAACTAAAAAGCTTCTGCACAGCAAAAGAAACAATTAACAGAGTTAAAAGACAACCAACAGAGTGGGAAAAAATATTTGTAAAATGAACATCTGACAAAGGATTAATATCCAGAATATACAAGAAACTGAGACAACTTTACAAGAAAAAAACAAAGTAACCCAATTAAAAAATGAGCAAAAGAGTAAAATAGGCATTTCTCAAAGGAAGATATATGAATGGCCAACAGACACATGAAAAAATGCTCAACATCACTCAGCATTCGGGAAATGCTAATCAAAACCACACTGAGGGACCATCTCACCCCAGTTTGGATGGCTAATATCCAAATGACTGTGAATGATAAATGCTGGTGAGGTTGCAGAGAAAAAGGAACCCTCATACAGTGTTGGTGGGACTGCAAAATGGTGCAGCCTCTATGGAAAATGGTATAGAGATTCCTCAAACAATTGCAGATTGATCTACCATATGACCCAGCTATCCCACTGCTAGGAATATACCCAGAGGAATGGAAATCAATAACAAAAATTAGAAATTAAATTGAAGGTATACCTGTTCTCCAATGTTCATTGCAGCACTATTTACAATAGCTAAGAGTTGGAACCAGCCCAAATGTCCATCATCGGATGAGTGGATACAGAAAATGTGGTATATCTGCACAATAGAATAGTACTCTGCCACAAAGAATAGTGAAATACTGCCATTTGCAGCAACATGGATGGACCTAGAGATAATTATATTAAGTGAAATGCGTCAGGCACAGAAAGAGAAATATCATGTTCTCACTTATTTTGGGGAGCTAAAAATAAATAAAGAAATACACAAATAAGCTGGGCGGGGGAGGGAAGAAAACACAACAAATACAATTCCTTGAATTTGATACAAGAAGCGAACAGATATGAGGTTGTTGGGAGGAACTAGGGAGAGGGAGACGGGAGGGAGGTCTCGGTAATGGGCCACAATAATCAACCACATTGTATATTGATAAAATAAAATAAAATAAATAAATAAATTTACTAGTGATCAGGTTGCCCCCAGATTCTCTGGGATCATGCAGAGGCTACAGAGCCAGGGATAGTTCCAGGAAAAGTCTAGAGGCGGATCAGGACACAGCCATCCGGGCTTTTGCTCCTTATCTACAAAAAACTGAAATCTCTTCACCAGGCTCTGCCAAAATTGCAGGAAGAATCCTGTTAGTGCCTCCTCTTCATGTCATTCTCTTCCAAATAGAATTTTTGAGCAATGTGGCTGATAGGTAGAGATTATATTACATATGTATGTTTTAGATATAAGAGAGATGGGATTCATAACATTGAAAATTCGCAAACATTGGGTAAAGATTCGAAACATGCTGATGACAAGAGATGGCAAATATCCAGTACTATCTACTTCATGGCCTCCCATGATCACCAGATATTTTTCTTCCAGATATTTAAACTATGAATAAAAAAAAATGCCCTAGCCGAACATAATGTAACTATTCTTTACACAGGTGAAAATAAAAGTGCACTGTCTATAAATGGTGGCAAATTATACGCCTCATAATTTTCTGTGCCCATTTCCAAATCTTAAGATACCTGAGTGATAGTCATCACACTTCTAAGTACAGCATAATGTCATCTTTATATTTTCTAACTTATGAACTAATTTGTGAATTAAGAATATATAAATATAAAATAATAGGGAGAAGGGAGAGAGGAAAAGTAGTTTTAAATATGAAAATATGTAAAACATACTACAGGGAATATAAGTGAATACTATATTCCTCATTCCTGGAACTGCTCCTTATTTCAAGCTATGATTTTCTTTCTCTGCCATGTATTCTATAATTCTTTTTTTCCCTCAGCCAGTTCCTCAACTATTCAGGGTTCTTACTTGGCACAGTAAACCACATTTTACTTCTTCAGTAAAGAAGTCTTGGTACACGTACATATCTATGGTAGTCTTCCATTCACTTTACCACTAGCTATCATAGCACTATGAGGACCAGAATATCCCTTGCATTTCATATTTTTATTCCTGGACCCAGTGGGTAAGCCCTTACTATCTTTGATAATCACAGTCAATCACCCCTGGAACACTAACTCTAATTTTTGGCCTCTTCATCCAGTGGTGCAAGAGGCTGAAATGGTCATGTAGCAGTCTCAGGTCCCAGTGCTATGGAAATATAGTTGTGTGTCATGGTGGAAGTATTCTTTACTTAAGTACTAGGGTTTCCGAACCAACAAAGCCAAAGGTCACGGACCATGAACCATAATTTTTGTTAATAGTTCATAAAATGTGAAAGTGAGATGTGATATTCTAACTTTCAATCTCTTCATTCCCTTATCCTTAAGAAATATACGCCAAATTCCACAAGATGGTATTCTAACCTCACAAAATTGGTACCAATATGTCTTCAACAATCTTATACACATTTATCAAAACCAGCAGCTTTTGGGAGACAGAATACCTACCTAGACTTCTAAATCCAATGAGAATATGTTTATGACTCAATTCTGTCCCTGTAAAATTAGTTCCATGGTTGAAGCATTGGAAAATGGGATGCCATGATGGTAAACTAGGCATTCAATAAGTCCATAGATATTGTTCCTGGTAAAGAAAGAGGACAAATCCCGATTTTCTAATCCAAAATAGCAATGTGTTCCAATGAGGCCAAATCACTGTTCAATTCATGGTACAATAGGTTTGGTATAATTAACTTAACCACCAAGTTAAGTTCTTTACCGCTTCTTGGTTCATTTGTATTCCACCCCCAGGTATGGAACCAATATCAGAGACACAAGTATTGCCTTCTGAGGCTTCCATCACTGATGAACTGGATATCTAACGCAGTCAATAACTGGTCAGATTGTGCTAAGATAAAGACATGCTGATTCAGCATATAATCTCACTGAAACAAGAACAAGCCCATTCATTATTGGCATGGTTACTGATATTTATTAGCTGGTTCACCCTTTCTCTCATAATATTGATAATCTCTTTCACAGTCAGAGCCTTCAGTTCATTATTCACATGGGAAACAAAAAATCTCACAGTCTGGTTATATTTTGTTATCTATTTAAATGCCTCTTCTCCCAAAATGCCTTGTTAGCAGTTCTCCATTCTTGTTCTTTCTAGGTAAATCCATGCCAATCCAGCCAAACTACTAATCAATGTCCATGAATAAGTATGGAATGGTACCTCAGGTCTTTTTACCTTCTGAGACAAAAGAACAATAGGAAATATTGTTCAACATTCTTTCTACTAAGATAATCATTCTTTCTCATTGCATTTTGTGAACATCCCTGAGTACTATGGCAATACTGCAGAGGTTCTTGTTTTTGATATACCATGCATAATTGTCTATAAACCAAACCAAGCTATTTTTTTTAATCCTCTGTTAATTAGTCGTGGGAACTTCTCATGAGATCATAAGATGAATTAATGGATAAATAAACTCAGGTAATTGTCTTAGTCTGTTTTCTGCTGCTATAAAGAAATACCATAGACTAGATAATTTATAAACAAAAGAACTTTATTTCGCACAGGTCTGGAGACTGGGAAGTTCAAGAACATGGCATCAACATCTGGTGAGGGTCATCCCATGGCAGAAGCACAAAAGGCAGAAAAAAGCACTCAAGACAGTGAGAAAATCGAGCCAAACTCATCCTTTTTATCAGGAGCCCAATACCATGATAACTAACCCACTCCCACAATAACTACATTAATCCACTCAAAAAGGTGGAGCCCTCATGACTTAATCACTTTTTACAGGCCCCACCTCTCAATACCATTACATTGGCAATTAAATTTCAACATGAGTTTTGACAGGGAGGTTAAAACCATAGTGGTGATGATGGAGGGTTATCAGACATGCCCAAAGTTATAGCTTGGTACATCAGGTAACACCTAGTACCTGATGGTATCTCTTCTTCCAAATCATACTACTGAATGGATGTTTCTATTTGGCAGAGACTAGGTCACATGTCTATGGTCTAGTTGCAAAGGAGTCTGGTAATGTAAATTCCTGGCATTTTCCCAGAGGAGACAGGACTTACATGGAAGAAAATTTCCCCAAACATGCAAAAGAATGTTGAAAATGCAGTGGCTATTGCACTTGAAAAATGACCATGGCAACATATCCATCTATGAAGATCTATCTTCAATGCAAGTGAAATTGGCATTTTGCTTTAAGACTTTGGAAGCTAAGAATCAAATAAGAACATATAAACTTTTTTATAGAAGACAGTGGTAAACAAACAAACAAACAAACAAAAAAACTCTAAACTGTCTAATCCGGGATACTTTCTCAAAGGAAGTTCTGAAAATCCAATGGAGAGAGTAATTTATTCATCCATAAGTTATTTATTTACAGCATGTTACATAGTGACTTCATTGTTAAGCACTAAGGTTACAAGACTAAGCTTTCATTCCAGTGGGAAAGCTTAAAGAATCACATAATATTAAGTCAGATGCAGTTTTATGACATAGAACATCAAAGCATAGCCAGATATTAAGCTAGTCTCAGCAAATGAAGCAGGACTGTTGCTGAGTAAATAAAAGTGAGGAATGGAAGCAAAATTAGAGAAAAAAAATCTCTATTTAAAATATGAAATTTTGATATCATCGTAACAATATGTTAGTTCAGAAATGAGAGACTCTAATCTCTAATCCATTTTCTAACAGTAATCAAAGAGCTTAAGGAGAGTTCCTGTTTATTTCTGGCCGCTAATGTTTTCTATGTATTACTTCTGCAGTGGCTATTAGCCAGAAAAGGTGAAAAAATAAGATGAAAATGACAGAGTCATCGATTTTCTAGTCAACAAATTCCAAGTTGACAAATCGTTTCCAGGTCAGGCTTCCAGCCATGTTATAGAATGTTTTTCTGGCTCAAGCTTATTAAAAGGTACAATATCAGTCATCACCTTTATTTTTATTTACTTATTTATATTGCTTGCTTGAGAAAATGTTTTAAATCAACCATATAACTTAAAAACAGTAAAAAACACCTATTGTAAGCATGTTATTCTGAGTTTTAGCAAGTGCATAAAGCATGTGACTACCACCACAATCAAGATATAGAACATTTTCATCACCATAAAGTACTCCTTTGTTTCCCTTTTCATTTGATCCCTGCGCTGCTTCCCGGTTATCATTTTTTAACCTAAAACAAAAGCCAACATTTGCATTCAAACTTTTTTTGATCTCAAAAGAAGTTAGCATCTCTATTTTAAAGTCCTAAACTGATTTTTTTTTTTGTCTCTGCTTCTCTATAACTTCATGAATTTGTCTTCTCCTAACAGCTGACAACAGCCTTCACAAAGTAAACTTCATTCCACATTTGGCCGTACTTCATTATGCATATCGGGCTGTTTACTGTTGTTAAATCTGTAAGTGGATGTCTCTATGTCTGCCGCAGGAAAAATTCACTTAAATGCTCATATTCATCTACATCACTATTACTGAGAATTTACTTTCTGATCATTTGTGAATATGGTATTAGAAAAATTAGACAAGTTTTCTGCCTTCATGTAGATTACAATCTAAATTTGAATTTACAATATGAATTTATTATAAACCAGACCCATCATCACTAGTTCTCCTGCATCTAATGCCTCACGTATAATTTTAACACCACAAAAATGACAAAATTGTTTCAGCTGTACAGAAACTGCATATATTTTACATGAATACAATTAAATGTATATAATTAATAATATATAATATATAGTTGAATATTAAACAAATAAATTTTCATTTTTCATTTATAGACTTCATTCCAAATTTGAATGGTTTGAAGAATAATACTACCTATATACACGTACAGGAGAACAATTTTGGAAACTAGTCCTAAGAGTCTTCTTTCATTGAAAATAATTACCAACATACATTATATGGCAGCAAAACTCTTCTGCCAACATCTCTTCATTTTCTTTCCAGTATCTGCCACCTTACTCATCAACAGCTGAAATAATTTTGCACTGTTCTATTTCTCATAATGTACTGACACATAAAAAAAGAAAATATATATCTTTCAAAGACTGAACTTCATTATAAATGTCTTTCTTCTCTGAGTGAAAAAAGTTAAAATCATCTCTACACCAAAATATAGAAATGGCTCAGCTGAATGTGTGTGCAAGCTAGGGAGCAAAACAGATCACAGTCTGTAGTGTATGTTACTCGATGAAATAGAAATGGATGATAAACTGAATGAAAAAAATTTAGAAGCAAAGATGGAATACAGCCAGAGAGCTAGTAAATGGAAGGTTGTAATTAAGCAGGCACCTAGTGGATTAGAGGAAATTAGACTGCTGCTGCTGTGTTTCTGCTGCCAGCACAGAATGCTTTTTAACTCAAAACAGTCAACAGCCTACCAAGAGGACTGCAATTATATATTTTTAATTTTATTTCACAGGGTATGATTGCAGACAAGATAGAATCAACAAAAATTGAGAGAACTGCCTACAATCAATGACCTTAACTTTGATAAGTATACCTATGTGGGAAAAGTTATCAAATTTTAACTTAAAAGTTGGATCGTGTATTTATTTTAATTTCAGTCATGTGGCATTCAGTCAAAGCCTCCCAGATAGTAATCAAAGGGTAAATATGCGAATAATTTCATTGCCAGCATCCTGCACAAGAAACATCTGGCATCATAATACTAAAATAATATATAGAGAGAGCAAATGCCTTGAGCTGAATAAATTAATTCAAAGCATCTCAGTCTACAGCATCTACATTTTGAACTAACTCAGTTTCCTTAGAAACTTTGCTTGGTGGACAGGTTTCAGGAAAATATGAAACTCAAAACAAAGTTTTCAGAAGACTATTAGCTCCCTCTTCTCTGTCCTTTTCATATCAAGCCTGCCACTTGCCAAAGTTTCTATAGCTCCCATTCAGTTATCTACTTACCATGGGCTCTCCCAATGCTATTTCTCCACAGTATTCCCCCAAACTCCTTCAGTTTACTACTCTTTGTGCCAGAAGCAAATCTGATAACGTAAATCCCAAGAGCTAAATAAATAATGTCTTTATGAGCTATATATCCTAAAGAACATCTACTTACATCAAGTAGGAATTAAGTCCTTATCTAGTGTAAACTCTTAGATGTCAAGTCTCAGACCACAATTACATATCTAGTCAACCCTTAATCTTTCTTTCCTTCCCCCAGATTATGTTATAGATCTGCCTGCTCCCTTTTCCACTGCTATCACCAATTTTAACATTGACTGCTATAAATTGATCATTCTGACCCAAGGTTCTTTAAAAATAGATAGAGCAAATCAGTCTAACTCCATCAAATAGTCCTCTTCCTACTGAGATTGTCATGAGTACCTACAGCCAAGTACAGCTATTGGGTTAACAACGCAGCCTCTCAACAAATCTTTCACTGTTAAAAGAGTGAAGAGGTTTGCAAAGAAATACAATTAAGATGTAAAACTATCCAACATAAGGAAAAATCATTAAGAATCACCTTCTTGGTTACTGGGAAGTGTTTAGACTTGTGACTTGTTTGGTGAAATCTAGACACAGTTGAATGTGGTCTATTGAATAACCATTTTTCAAAAAGAAAAAAAGAAAGAGAGAGAGAGAGAGAGAAAGAAGAAAGAAAGAAAGAAACACTTGCTTTGAGCAATAAAAGCACTTTTATAATAACTTATTCACCCAAATTGCTATTGGAGATTTAATATTATATAATTTTAATTTTGGGAAGCACTTTAGGGATGATTTAGCTAAATACTTTCATTTAAAATATGATGAAACTGAGTCCTTGAGATATAAAGCAATTTACACACACACACACACACACACACACAAACACAAATGAAAGCCAGAAGACTCGATTCCATATTTCACAATTTTTAAAGTAGTGTCTTGACAGTAATGAAAACTGAGGGGTTTTTTCATGCTGGTCAATACAGGGAAATAAAAATGATTATTGAACACACTTTTCTTTACACAAAAATAAAACAATTTTATTTAGACTATAACGAAAAAAGTATATTCTGTACATCAAATTGCCAACAGAAGGTATTTCTGAGGAGCAAGATGACTGGGAAATTTCAGTTTCTACCTTGCATGTATAACCAGAATATTCCAAAATCATGCAGGCTTCCAGAGTTATCCTTTTTTAATATCTTAATAAAATCAGCCTCCATTCATGAAACTGGAGCAAATTTATCCCTATTTCTAAGCCTTCCTGAGATGCCAAAGAGTAGGGGTGTGCAGAAGAGACACTTAGACTTGCCACAATACTTTACTGTAAATAAATCTCGGCTCCTGGTTCAATTTTTGATTATTCAGTTAAACCCAATGCTGCCGAAGGCTGCTCAAACTCTCTGTGTGTCATTTAATACTCAAAACTTTATTTAGTTTTTACTATATTCTCCACAGTAGTATAAAGACTTTATATGCATTAACTGATTTAATCCTGATAACAACTCTATGGATTAAGTACACTTTGCTCAAATTTTGGAGCTAAGGTAAGTGCAGCAATGACAGCCTGGGAGTTATGTGCTGAAGCCAGGATTTGAACCTAGGTAAGCTCAGCTGTGTTCTTAAATGTGCCTGTACTGCCTCTGTTTCATTCCCCAAGATACAATTAACATATGCTGTTGTGCAAATCTTCTACCAAATCCATGGTATATAGGAGGATAATTAGTGCAGAGTAAAAATATAAAAATTAAAAATTGAATGGCAGACACTATTATTTCGAAATTTCTAACTATCTCTGCCACAAAGAATCTCCTACTCACTTTGCTTTCCTTGTTCTCAATTTCTCACATTATTGTCCCCTGTTAGGGCCACCCTTCCCCATTTCCCCTGTTCCCTTATATCTTTGGGCAACCCAACATCCTCCCCACTGAGCATTTAATAGACAAAAGAAACTCAAATTTCCTGTCATTGTTTTTCTTAAGGATTATTATTTTTTTGTCAGCTCTCCACAGTAGCCTGAGCTTTGACTTTCATAGCCTAAATATTATTCTGAGTTTATTTTTTAAAAATTCATTTATTCCTGATCAATTCAACCTTCTCCTCTAAAAATGAGAAAATGTGAGTACAGTTAGATTTTGTTTGAAAATTTTCTCTTCTCATTGAATGTATTTTAAAAAATTAACATATTATTTTGAAATTAGAAAAAAAAATTCAAAAATTCTAAAGTTTGATTTATGCTTATCTAATTTTTTAAATGTCAATATGAAAATTAACACTGTTTTCCAGACACTAAAATGTAAAACAGTGACATATTTGAGAGGCTCTTTTCTACTTTTTCTTACTGCATATAAATGAAAGAATCCACTATAAATTTGGGTGAATTCATGTCTGGTAAACTGTGGGATATTAGGATGGCAATGAGGATAAAAAAGAAAAAAGATGCTACCTATATAAATTATTTTATGTAATAATTAGGAAATATTTATTAATCATTTACTATGTAATCATTTAAACTATTAAAAATTTATTTATATTTATTTAAGATGTTTTTCACTTTTGAATTACTAACTCAGAATTGGGTGAAAACTACAGACTCTTTATGGAGAAGAATATGCATAAATCACACACAAAAAGAATTCTGTAAAAAATAACAGGAAGTTGTCCTCCAGAGGGGGTCCAAAAATCTCTAGTTTTAAATAACAAAATGTAATGTTAACATTATTTTTAAATGTATACTTTGTATAGTTTATTAATCCTATTTTTACCAATGTTAAAAGGTAAATTTAGGCACATTAAAATTTTAAGGAGTTTATTTGAGCAAACAGCAGTGATTCAGGAATGGGACAGAGCCAAACTGTAAGCAGTTGGGCTCCACCACAGGAACAGAAAGGGAAACTTACAAGATGTTTGCAGAGCAAGACAAATAAAATATTTTTGGTTGGTTAAAGTGGAAATTAAGGGAAGTAGAAGTTAGAGGTTAATTTTGCTGGTTTCTTATTGGTTAAGCTTAGGTTTTGTCTTACTGTTTACATTGAATTTGGGAACCCAAGGTGCTAAAATTCTCTGCCTAATGACCTCCCAATAAATGTTTTAAAACTAATGAATAAATTTTTTTAAAGTAAGACATATTGTCATATTTAGTTAAATCTCAGTCACCTTCAATTTTAAGATGTCCCATTATTTTATGTTTTATGAAGAAAAATATCATCCAATTTTAATTGTTAGATACCATTGATTGTAAGACTCTTCCAGGTTTCAGAGATGTTAAAAATGTGAAAAGTCCATCTTAAAATCAATAAATTATGGTATTTCTTTTTTAATTTTAGACATGAGAAATTGCTTTCACCTCAGATAAATGAACAGATGAAACATTAGCTCTTAAAGTCTCTGCCATTTCTATTATTTCCAAAAACTGAATTCACTTTCCTTAATAAATTCATACACTTATACCTAATATTACTGTTGACCTGTTATTTTCAAATGATTATTTTAACATGCCTGACCTTATCCTGCAAACTTTCACCTCCTTCTTACTTAAAATGATATCTCAAGACCTGAGCCTACCCACTCCAGCAAGTAGTATAAAATGGAGTAGTGGACTAGCAGACTGCAATTTCTAGAATCAATCATACTCATTCTCTAGTTTCTTAGATATTGAATCTTTCCTTCTGATATATTTCAATTGGGTCTCCTGAGAATCTAGAACTGAGATGTCTGACAGACCAGTCCTACCTATTGTGATTTTGGGTTCTGTCTTCCTTAGTCAACTTTATGTTGCCGTAAAAGCCTACTGCACCCTTGATCCAAATCTTTGCCTCAAACCTGGCCTGACACTATCCTCCTGATCCACCTTTGCCAGAGAGTTATCAACAATGCCAATATTTAATTGTGGGGCTGCAAGGTTTTCCATCTGGTGCATAGTTTTGGGGTCTGACAGTTCTTCCTCCTCATTTCCTCATAAGATATATTACATATTATCATCTCTATTGACAAAAACCAAATGTCAAAAGTTAGTGAGCCTAGAGAGAGCTGAAAAAGACTGAAAACATTAAAGTACTGAAAACACTAAGCCATACCAACTTTTTGCTAGAGTCCAGAAAGGAACCAGATGTGGAAATGTTGACTGGAGTTAGGCTTATTTGTGTTTTAATGTCTTTAATTTGCCAAATGCCCAGGGATGTCATCTGACTAATGAGGTCTATCTGTTACACTTCTCACTGTGTAATGGAGATGGAAAAAGGATTACTCAAAGTGCCATGAATGCATTGAGAAGGCCAAAGGGTCTGTATCCCAGAACAAACTGGGTACAGCCACCATTCAAAGTTAGCTTCTGTCTTTTATTGTAAAGACAAGGAAGTTTCACAAGAAAATTCAGTTGATTCATTCATTACAAAAGGACACAAGGACATGGGCAGTGTTATAAAAGTTATCTATGGCTAAGTATAGCTTAAGCAATGGAAACTAGTAACATCAGTAAAATTAACAATGTGACATTGCAAAGTACAATTAGTGAAAAGCTAAGTTGGTCAAACTGGCTCATTATCTAAAGTATAACCTCTCCTTAAGCAAAAGTTACATTCTTATAATAAAATCTAAGTACAATTATTTCTAAAGTTTCCCCCAACAGACAGCTTGCCCCTACCAAACATTTTTTTTCACGTCTTTTCCTTCAGCAATTCTTAAAATCTCTTAACAGGATCAGTATGACAACCACCTGTTAGCTCTAAAATCATTTAAGTATACAATCCCAGACCTGAGCTGTGATTAGAGTTGATTAGATGGGCTTTTGCCCTCTGGCTATTGGCCTTCGCCTCCTACCTGAGGGCTTTTGCCCTATACATGCATTTACCTAAAAACGTATTCTAAAATCAAATGAGAATCAAGATTTCTAACCCTCCACATCTATCCAACTCATCAGATGTGTAAATAAAAGAAAAAGTTTATCAATCTTTGAATAAGATATGTATCCTTAGATGTAAGAAAATAATCTAAGTGATTCATTTTCAGAAATTACTTATCTGAGGGTACTTTAACTGATTCAGGCCCAGTCCAAATGTTGTCTGACTGGTCCAGCCCATTCCCAGAGGGTCTCTGAACAGATAGAGCTCTCCTTGAGATGGTAATTAGTTACTAGCCTCCATTGTTGTCTTCATTCCCTGATGTTTCTCCTTTCACAGGGCTTAAGTGGGCTTTTTTCACAGGCTTGTCCTGAGCCCCCAGACAAAGGAATTCCTTGCAAAAGGGTAATAAATTTTAGGCATTGTTCGGGAAGATTGTACATCCCATAGTACTCAGCCAATGAGGAAGTGGGGGAAGGGACTTGAGTACTCGGGAATAAGTTGCTTGCTACCGTCTTTTTCCATGTGCCTGTCCCATTCACAGAAACCTGGACTTGCAAGGCCATTATTAAAGCCTCATTCCACTGTACCTTTTGTCTACATGTCCATCCTTTGGCATTGGACAGGAGAGAGCATTTCTCACATTAGATAAATAAGAATGATTAATTAGATAATTACTTCTGAATGTGTTTAGAAACTGAAAATATTATACAGGACTTTGGCAATAGCTTTTTGTAAGGGATATCTGAATAATGGCTGAGAGATTTTGACATATCCAAACAAAAACAAAACCCTCAAATGATAAGCAAATTCACAGATGCAAAAATGTTTCCAACGTATTTGCAATTGGTTTGGACAAATAGAAGAAAAATACACAATTTTCCACATTATCTAATATTTATTAATATAATCTGATGATAGAAATATACAAATAATTTTCAAGGTTGAATGGTATAAATACAAAATTTTGGTTTATGTTGGATCACTAATTTACATTACTATGATCCCAACTTTTATATGCATGTGTATGCTTTAGTTTGCAAAATCACAGTAGTATTTGTTAATTCTAGATATACATATACACATATGCACATGTGTATACACAGCCTAGCCTCATTATTCAAATTTCATATTTGTAAATTTGCATATTTGCTAAAATTTATTTGTAACCCCAAATGAATACTCATGGAACTTTTGCTGTCATTCGTGGACATGCTCATGTACAGAGCAGCAAAAAATTTGCACTGGCCAATGCTGGTGTTCCCAGCAGAGGGTGAACAAGGCAATGCTCTGCCTTCTTGTTCCAGCTCCCATTCTGTAAACAAGGGTCCTTTTCACAGTCTATTTAGGACCACATTTTTTGCATTTTTTCCTTTGTATTGGTGATTTCATTGTTTAAAATGGCCCCCAAGAACAGTGCTGAAGTGCTGTCTAGTGTTAAGTGCAGGAAGGCTGTGCTGTGCCTTTCAGAAAAAAATACATGTGTTAGATAAGCTACGTTCAGGCACGAGTTATGTAGTGCTGTTGGCCATGAGTTCAATGTTAATGAATCAACAATATATACTAAATAAAATGTATTGAAACAGAAACCCACATAAAGCCAGTTTATGTATTGGTTGGTTGATGAAAATATTGTGACCAGAGGCTCACAAGAACCAAACCTTGTATTTTCCTTATAAGCAATTGTTTAGTACTCCGTGATCCAGTGTTTTCAGTGACTTTATATAATTAACACAAATAACAAGAATCTACTGTATATATATTATGGAATGCCAAGTTTAGAGGACATTTGTTTTTGTTTAGTTTTCCTTCATCTAAAGCCTCTTACTTGGTGGAGGGAACTCTCCCGTTGTTTAAGACTTGGTTGGAGTGTAAGTTGGCAAGCTGAAAGGGATCAGATACTGTCTCTCCATACTCCTGGAAGTAAGAGTGCAGGCACCTGGCCTAGGTTCATTGATTGAATGCTGCTACCTAGGGCACTGAATGTAGAGCTTGGGATGTAAAGACAAGGGCACGGTGTTTAATTTATTCCCATGGCAGCTTTTAGCAGCAGCAGTGTTTGGTCTTGGAGACCAGACTAGACAACTTTTCATTGTGACCAGAGCTGGGAATCTTAATGCCAATGCTTATTTGTTTCCTGTCTATTTTCTGACCCTGATTCTTCTGTCTTCCCATTAACTCTGTGAGTGACAGCCTGATATACTTCCAATAAACTTCTATTCTAATACGTTAGCCAAATCTTCTATTTATGGCTTGCAACCAGAATCCCGACTGATCAAACTATTATATGCCAACTGTTATACCAAACAATGTCAAATTACATTAAAAATCAATATGAATTTGGCAGTATTACAGAAAATAGGAAATGTATGTGAAATAAATATATTTTCCTTGAAGAGCTTACTATGTCTAACCTTTATGTAATATTTAATCTAAATTTTAGTGGAGAGAACCAGAATTTTTAAAAGGTATTTAAGATATTTTGAAATATTAATATGTACTTGACACAACTACTAAAATACATGTTAAAGCTTAGAGTTACATACAATTAGGATCTGGACTTTATACATTATTTCAAGAATAAATTGATCTTATTTTTTACTTCCTTAGAAAGACTTTTCAAAAAATTTTACTTTTCTACCATCTTTCTGAATTTTAGGGTTGACATTTTCTCCTGCAGAAATATTTTGTAATCATAAAGAATAATTTAATTGTCTTTCAGCTCCATCAAAACATGTAAAAATATATCAAAATAGGAATTAAAAGTTAATGAAACCAACTATTCTCTAGATGTCTCCTACAAATGTAAGTTTAAGAAATTTGGTGAATTCTGAATATTTGGTAGCCAAACATAATTCAGTATTTGTAGGGTTATCTTCATAGAGTAAAGGCATGAGGCCTTTTGTTTATACTCTCTTCTCTATTGGCTGCCTATTAAATTTCTAAAGCCACCAAAAATATGCAGGCTTCTCGTTAATTCCTCCATCTCTTTTACAAACCATTCCGTCCCATGGTGCTTTTGGTTTTGTTTTGTTTATTTCATTTTCACATTTCAGAAGTGTTGAATAAGAAAACTGTTTTCACAGATTATATTACCCAAAAATTGTTTAGATAAACTTGCAATTTCTCTCACTTCTTAAAAAAGATGGTTCCTTGTTCCACATGTTAAAGTGTTGAAGGTCCTAGGGGGAAAAAAATAAGACTTTTGTTGCTATCAGATTAAGTCCATCCCTGAAAGCAGTAGGGAACATTCCTCACACACTGAACGTACAATTATCAAATTTTAGAAAGAACAGTCATTAGCTCCACCTGAGAAACACAGCTGACGCAGACCAAAAAGAACCTCGTGGGTGTCGAATGTCTTAGCAGTTTCTAAACACCACATCCCTGGGTATTCATAAACCAAACAAGCACACCAGGCAATCACAGAAATATGTAAGCATGTTATCTATTCAAATAAAATCTGTTAAAGTTAAATATATATATATATATATATATATATACCAGCAATAACACAGCAACCAAACACATTGACCTGGCTCTTCTTCATGCACACAAAGAAGATGGAAAAGCCAGGGGGCCAAGAAGATATTCTGGTTTCTGTTAACTACAGTTTCTGGAAAATTATCCCCTTTCTTTTGAGATTTTTCAGAACCTTTTCCTTGAAATATGTCCAAATTCCAACACTTGATTTTATATAATAGAACGTTGGAATTAATTTTTCCAAATATTTTTAATCACCCCTTAAGATGATGAGCAATTTTACAAAGATAGATAAATAATACTGTGTCCACTCCCTGCACTGTGTCACCTGCTACTTTATCTGCATTCCTCTACCTACTACCACTTAATTCAAGCCCTTGATTCCCTTCTCACTAATGTGGCCAATTTTCTGCATAACATATACTGAATAGTAGCAAAGAATGCATTCAATCCTAAGTAAAATTATTTGATACAATGTCAATTTAGAGATCTCAAAACTACAATTTTTTTCTATTGGATATTTATGAAACTTAACATAAAATTGAATCTCAAAAGTACTTTGGCACCAACAGCTTCTCCTACATAGTTTGCAGTGAGAAACTGACATTAGGTTCATGGGAATAATATTTATACTAATGACAGGTATTCTTTTCCTACAAAAAAAAAAAAAGGAATTGCTAAAAGAAAAGTAACAGTGTAACTACTGATTTACCACTGAAAACTTATGTCTGCATAGTAGTTAGTGAAAGATTTAGAGAACTAAAACATCACAGCACAAATTTATACTTACTTTTCCTTCATTTCAATAGCTTTTAACTATGTCTTATCTCTATCTTGAGATTACTTGATATTTTTCATATTTGGAGAATGATTGACTATTAGAATTTTTACTAACACTATCTTCTTCGGCCTCCTAAACTCTGCTCCAGACTACTGCAGAGATATATCTTCCCTCATAATTTCATTTACAACTTACTTCATTGCCTGTTATATTTGTGGTAATAAATTTTGTCCATGGCTTCATGTTCCTCATCTGGACTTCCAAAATATTCCCACTGAACAATCTCTTTACTACTACAAATTAGAAATTAAAAAGATGGAATAATGACTGCATTGCTGCTCTTTTGCTTCGTTTCCTGAGGCATCACAAGCTGCCTTCCAGACTAGATGCAGATAACTGAGTTATTAAAGTGCCATCTATTTCTTCCTTCCTATGCTGCCCACTTCCATTATCTTGGTAATTAATGAATGAATTACATTGAATGACAACATGTAATGTTAGAAAGAGAACAGACTTTTTATTGTGGTTGTTTTAGAAACTGGCAAGGTAGGGCCGGCCTGGTGGCGCACTGCTACAGTGCGCCACTTGGGAGCACGGTGGCGCTCCCACCGAGGATTCGGATCCCACATACAGCGCGGTTCCCGCTCACTGGCTGAGCGAGGGGCGGGTGCAACACTGAGGGTTGCGATCCCGTTGCCGGTCCCGGTCCGGTATGGGTGTGACACTGAGGGTTGCGATCCGTTGCCAGACATGAAAAAAGACAAAAAGGAAAAAAAAAGAAACTGGCAAGGTAAAATTTACGTGGAAAGGCAAAGAACCCAGAATAGCCAAAACAATCTTGAAGAAGAACTGAGTTGAAGGATTTCAGTGCCTGATTTCAAAACTTACTAAAAATCAAAGTAATTAAAATGTTAAGGGAATACAAATAGGAAGAAATATCAATAGGACAAAATACAGTCCAGAAATAAACCCAGACATATAAGGTCAAATGCTTTCTGACATAAGTGTCAAGGCAATTCAGTAAGGAAAGAGAATAGAGGGTTGGAGTCAGATGATCAGACTGTAAATCCTGCAAAACCCTACTTGTAACTTTGAACATTTCTAATTTCTCTTAATGCTTCAATTTTTTTATCTGGAAAATAGAAAAATAATAATACAAATTTGATAAGGTTCTTTGAAGATGCTATAGAGACATTTAATTATTTTAACACTTCAGTATATTTGTAATTCATTTAACAAATATTTATTGATGCTTACTACAGTTGGTAACAGGATCACTGTTCAAGGACGTGAGGACACAATAGTGTAAGCAGAGACATTGTCCTTTTCTCTTGCAGTATGCGTTTTAACAGGTGATAATAAACAGTAGAACAACAAGCAAATTCTAAAAATTCCAGATAGAGATAAATTCTGTGTAAATTACTAAAAGATGTACTAATGAAAAGATGGTTATTTAAGATAGAGAGTTCAAGGAAAGCCTTTCTGAGGAGGAGACATTTAAACTAGCATCTAAATCACAAAAGAATCTAGACAAGAGAAGCTGAGGGAAACTCATTCCAGGGACCAGGAACAAGACAAGAGTTAACTCGGTGTGTTCTAGAAACATAAAGAAGAATGACAACAAATAAAAGTCAGAGAATAGACAGGGCTTTGTAAACCAGGATAAAGAATATAGGTTTTATCCCAAATGTAACTGGAACCATTGAAGAGTTTTGTAGAGAAATGACAAATTGTATATATGTTTTAAAAAGGTCACCATGGCTTTGTGGCACACGGATTGTAGTAGGTCAAAAATAGAGACTAGCTGCAGTCTATACAGTTCAAGAAAGAGATGATGGCAGCCTTTACTTGGCTGGTTGCAATGTAGATGGGAAAAAATTGTGGTAGACATTCTTGTGGCTAATGCTGTAATAATCCCTACACCCTTTTCCCTTGCTGTCTCCTCAAATAAAGGCTAGAAGAGCTAAACACTTACTTTCCCTGACTCCCTCAAGGCCAGGAATGCTATGTGCCACCAATCAGGCCAAAGAAAACAGAAGGCTGCTAAGGATTTTCTGAGAAGCTTTTAGTTTCCTGATAAAGAGAATAGACATACTCCTTCCAGACTTTAATGCAGAACTTAGAACTGTAGCAGCTCCTGTGCTCATGAGAAAATTTGGAGAGAAGAACACCTAAAATAACTATTTTATTGAGTAAGGAAAATGAAAAACACTGGGAAGTACTGTAGAATTGTTGAAATAATTACAAACCATTAAGGGCAGGGGTAGAAAATAAGAGATTGAGTGAGGTACTAAAGTCATCCGAAAAAAGGGAATGAAGTGAGTGGAAGCTTACCGATAACAGCTACAAAGTGGTGTTGGAGAGGACAAAGCATAATTATAACTTTAAAGAAGCTGGGAATTTTGGACGCACAGGGAGAAGACATATTATGGAAACAATAAAGCAGGGAGCAAGGATACTATCTTTTTTTCACCTTAGACACTGTGGTATATGGGAATATCAGAGAAGAAAAAAGAGAAAGATTTCCCTAGGAAAGCAGCAGGGAGGCTATGTTATGAGAAATAGCCATTTGCATTGGATAAGAGTGTGAAGAGCGGGTTTAGAGAAGAGGTTCAGAGTACAGAGGTGGTTGCTGATGATAGAATGTAGCTCCCAGAGGAAAAGCTTGATAACGCAAGGACCAGCGACGAAGAAAGCTGGCAAGGTTAGTGAGTGTGCGGAGAGGTAAGTGAATGAAGGTTAAGGAAATGACTGATAATCTAGAGAGCTTTGGGTTTGATGGTGCCCAACATGAACAGGGACTGATAAAAATTATTTGTAATATTTAGGAGAACTGGAAGCGCTATGATATGGAGCCAGGAGCAATTATTATTTTATTTTATTCAATTATTATTTTATTCAATAAATATCATCTAGTTATTTATATTATGTAAAGTTCTAATTTAGGTTGATAAAAGAGCACAGAGAAAAGCAAAGTCTCTTTTCTCACAGAGCTTACAATTCAATGAAGGAAGATTGACAATAAAGAAAGAAAAAATGCATGTACTTTGTTAAGTGATGAACACTTAACATGAATAAAAATAAAGCAAGGTAAAGTGGATAGAAAATTTCAGGTAGTAGGTGGTGCCTACTCTGTGAGGTGGCAACAGTTAAGAACTGATTGAGGGACAAGATATGTAAATATCTTGGTAAAGAACACAATGAGAACAGTAAGTGCAAGTGCCCTAAGATGGGAACGTATTTTGCAGGTTCAAGAAACTGAACACTGGCCAGTCTGTTTGCCACCAATTGATCAGGGAAGAATATAGAAGATGAGATCAGAAAAAGGCCAAGAAAGCCAACTCGTAAAGTTTGGTAAGGACTCTGTATTTTCACCCTGTAGAGATGGGTAAACACTAGTGGGCTTTGTAGGGGAGGGACATGATCTGATATATTTGAAAGAACACAATGGCTGTATGAGGAGAACAACCTGTAGTGAGATTAGGATGATTATAGAGAGACCAACAATGGGGCTCTTGCAAAAGGCCAAGCAAGAAAGGATGGCATTTGGGATGAGGATGGTAGCAGGGGTAAGGATTAGTCAGATTCTATATTGTATTTCAAACATTAAGATGATAGGATTTGCTATCGGTTCGATGTAGGGTGTAAATAGATAAGTCAGTGATGACTTCAAGGTTTTTGTCTGAGCAGCTTGAATGCAGGAACTGACTTGAATGTGAGGGAGGATTGTGGAGCAAGAGGGAAGTAAGTCTGAGAAGGGAAGTCAGGAACCCAATTTTTGGTATATTTATTTGAGAAATATTAATTTGCATGGCAATTTGACATACATGCCTGGATTTTGTGGAAGTGGTTCAAGCTGGTGATATAAATTTAGAATTATCAGAGTGCTGATGTTACTTGAAGCCATGTGAGTCAATAAGATCACTGGAGGTGAGTAGATGGATTGACAGGATATAAGCTTTAAGACTGAGCCCTGAGCACTCCAACTCATAGAATTTAGAAAGAGTAGAACCAGCAGAACAGACTGAGAAGGAACTGCCAGTGAGGAAGAGGAGAATGAAGAGACAATTCTGTCCTGGAAGTCAGGAGAAGAAAATGTTTGAAGGAGAAGGAAATGATCATCTATTTCAAATGCTGCTGATTGATGAAGTCTGCATCTGACCATGTACAGGTCATTGGTGTTATCCTAAGCTGCCAGGAGCACTAAACGCTAGGAGAGCATCTTCTCTCTGGAGACTGGTGTGACTGCCAGGGAAAAGGTTGTCTTGTATGAAGTAGGAAGCCAGGGATCCCTTTCCATCCATAATGAAGGAGCTACATTTGAAAAAATAATCTGGTTTTCATTCTGTCCTTGAATTCTCACATTCAAACATGGGACCACTAACTTTACCATGCAGAGTAAGTTCTGCCCGAGATACACCATCCCAGAGCTAACCAAGTTCCAGCATCTGTAAAAACCTGATAGAGATTGGACTACCTGGCAGCAGAGGCATCTGAATTAAGGGGGTTTGTTGCAGGCAGAGTAGAGGAGTCAAGTCATAGGTTATCAGGGTAAATAAATCACAGTCACTCGAGTTACTTTTCATAATTTATATAGGCTTCTTATATTTCAAAAGTTAGTTATTTCCTTGGGTCTGTTAAAGAGGCCACCTCTTTCACAAGATTTTTAATTCCCTAAGAGCAGGTTTTATTCATATGTGTATCTTCAAGGCTTTCAATCATAAAATCTTTGATATTAGATCTCAGGAAGAATATTTAAATTGACATTCTTTATGTGATCTTAATATTAGTTTTTGTTTATCTTTAAAACTAACAAAATAACATCTATGAAATTCTATGTTTGTCAATGTGCCTGAAAAATATAGAGACTCATTTTATTGGGGAACTTTTCATTTTTGAGACAAAAGATTATGTGAAACCTGCATCTGTCTGCTCTGTCTGCAGTGACTTGTCAATTTTCGAGGTGCTCACCAATCCTCTCCTGACGGTTCTGTAATTTAAAAGTGGCCACTGGGACTAAGACAGAGCTTCACTAAATATTGTTCAGTTTGTTCAGGGAGGATAAACTAAAATGAGCTTTAGGAAAAAGTGTTTGTGGGTTTTGTGTGTGTAAATTCAATCTCCTTTTCTCCACATTCTCCCAAACCCAAAATAAACAAGCTGAATTCAGCTTCATTCTGTCTCTTTTTTGAAATATTGTCTGTTTCTGTATCTATTTTTCTTTCTCAATTCCACCGTTGTTAAATGAAGTAGAATTGCAAGCTCAAAATGAAGAAAATCGAATTCTTGTTTTGTGGAAAGCTCTGGTCCAGATAAGTAAACATCCCATCCACTAGAGAATTAAATGTCTATAAAGCTTGCACATGATAGGGGTCCTTTCCCCTCAGTTATGTTTTATTGCTTCACCTCTGGACTTCATCGTATTAATTCTCATGCATTTGATTTCTTGCACAGATGAGAGCATTAGGCTGAAAAGAATAAAACTTACAACTTCTCTACTGGCACATAAAGTATAATAATGTCAGTCCCTCTCACTCTTTTCTCTCTCTCACTCCATTTTTACAAAGCCTAAGAAATTAGGAATGGAAAAAAAATGTTACTAATAGGAAACACAGCACATGCATGAGCTGCCCCTTTGTCTTCAAATAATGTGAGACAGAAGCAATAAGTAAGTTTCTTATTAGTCCCCATAGACCAAGGGATGAATCGAGCCTGAATATATCCCTTGCAAAATATTACAGTTTCCAACTCTCAGTTCAGTCTTCTTTTTGACTGAATAGAACTGAATATTTTTTGGTTATTATTCAATTGTGAAAATATTCTGAGATTACAAAAGAAGATTTTTGATCATTCATCAAATATGCTTCTGACCAGTTTCATTTTTCATAAAAAACTCTGTTGCAAATAGCAACATTTGTAAATCTCTGATCTCTCCGCCTCTTTTTCTTGCAATGTGTGTGTGTGTGTCTCTCTCTCTCTCTTCTGCTTTCTGCAAAATCACTTAGAAAATTTTAGTTTAGAAAACTAAATTTGCTCAAAGCAGCAAAAAAGATATTGGTAGAGATGGGCATATAAGATGTGTCATCCAAGCTATGAAACTTAATAAATAATATCAAAACTTTGTAGGGGAAAAGATTTGAGTCAGCTACTCTAGCAATTTACACCACATTACCCACAATGCCCAGTATTTGGAATAGTATTTAGGAAGTCATCATGATTACATAGGAAAGAATAAAAAAAAAAAAATCCTTACAAATAACCAATCTAAATCTCAAAATCAAATTTGTAGAAATTACATATCAAGTGTTCTCAGAAGTGCTTCTCCATGCTATTTGTAAATAAAGAAAGAAAAGAACATGATACAAAGGTAATTTTGTCACACAATAAGGGATTGCAAGAGCAGGTCTCTGCAGGGCCATCTGACAGCTTCCTGGTGTGGAATAATTAAGTTTGAGATTGCTGGAGGAGACTGCAATGGTATTTTAGTTTATAGCCTCAAAGCCAAGGGGACCCATTAAAATGAAATACATGAAATTGTGCTAGTTCTTTGTGGGCCAAGTACCTGAGTGACGTCACCATCATCAAGGTAACACACTTAAATTATGCCAGACTATGTTTAATAACAGCAGAATCTCAGACAGCCTTTTTGCCATAAAGGGGTAAACAATACTCAAAGGAAAGGGACCTGACAGAAAATGAGCCACTAACAGAGGAACAATTAATTAAAGAGTCATTTTGGAGTTGAGAGGGCTGATCAACAGTCATGAGAAAGTCACTAAAATCTGATATTAAATGTAATTTAGCTGAATTAGTTTAGAAGGCAATTTCACATTGTGACTTCCAGACAGTCTGTCTCTAAAAGTCAGTTTTCTCATCTCCAATGGGGAATGTGGGAACTTAGCAGTGTGAAGTGGTGAGTACTGGCCCTGGATGACAAACTCTCAGTAACATAAGCAATACCCGAATTCTTCTGAGAATCACTATGTTTCGAAATGCACTATGTCATAACTTGCCATAGTGTGGCACACAGGTGAAGCATTAAGCATGCATGATTTAATCTTCTTAACAGTGGGAATGATGGAGACTAACAGGTTTCAGTTGAAAGCTAAGTTCTATTAGATCCCATCCATCTATTCATCTATGGCACTGTAAAAAAAAAATAGTATGTTGCATAAAAAAATGAATTAGTTATCAACAGGGGAACGAATTGCCTGGATTCTATCAAAGCAGCATAACTGGTGTGATGAAGCTGGACTTCAGATATGATTAAAACACAACCTTCTTTTCCTCTCCCACCATTCCTTTAATGGAGACCATCTTCCCATATTCCTGGATGGAATCTCAGGTAGGTTCCAAGGCCTTTTTCACACATTCTTAGAGAATAGGTCACAATATGGTCACTTATATTTGTAAACACTGTTTTAGTTCAGTAATTAGGATATCCAGTACAAGATACTCAAAACATTCCTACCCTGATATAGCTTTAAATCTCTTCCTTTCCCCAACTAGAAGCTCAAGAAGATGGACTAGGGTCATACCTGGAACTTATGCTATCTATTCTCTACTGGCTCCTTTCTTCCTACATTTGCGAGCTGCTATCTGTCTTTTCACCAGATTTACTTTGGATGGCTTTGTGCTAACTGGACAAAGTACATTGGTGAAGCTGGGTGTCCTCTATGAAGTCAGCAGGTGATTAAAACTGAATCTTTCTCTCAAGATCTTCATTGTATGAGCTTTGGGATGGATCCCTTCTCCTCTTGTCTGAAATTCCCTTGCCCTGGCTGATCAATCTCTACTACATGTGGACTATTGTGACCTTTCTCAAGTCCAACAGCATCCAGCAGTGCACTTCCAGCCCCCATACCTCCTGAGATCCCTAACGGACAGACCCCCCCAAAAAAAGAAAATTACTCACCATATGGTCCGCACGTCGTTCATCAGAAACAATAACGCATCCCCATAGGAATGCTGGCCAATCTCAGCACAGCAGCATCTCATGGCTTGGCCATCAAAACTGTTAGTCAGACCTTCTCTCTTACTCCAGGTTTTCTGTGCAGGAAAGACCTCAGAACACAGTCTCCTTTACCTTTTTTTATGTCATGGTCAAGCACTCTTCCTCAAAGTTCCTGACTATTTCAAAGATCTTCAACTGGGAGTCTAAAGGTCCACCCTCTTCAAGATTGGGAATGGAAAGTAATCCCCCTCCCCCAGTGCCTCTCCCCCAAAGGAGGATAGAACAGATCCCTCCAAAAAAAAAAAAAAAATCTTTACTAATCTCTTTCTCAAAATCCTCTCTTGAGATCCTGATCCTTGTATTTATTCTCTAAGTATGTGAAAGAGATCCAGAATTAAAAGAGTTTCAATGAGTTTCTTTTAAAATTTCCATGTAAAGACAGACTTTTCTCACACACTTTGGCATCTGATCACATCAAAATGGAGTCTGGGTTGAAACTGAACAGGAAGATCCCATTCTGTCACATATCCTAGAGTCATAAATGTCATGCTATCTTTGACTAGAGATAGGCTTATTAAGCTTACTAAATTAATCATTAGAATGTACAGATGAAATGTTTGGCTTTCAGGAATGTCACTTGGAATGGAGTTGAATGTCTTGGAAATGAAGTGAAACTGGTCTTTATTTGAGCAAAGCCTGTCAGAGGCAATAGGACTCCTGGATTTTAATGACCAAAGAAACGTATTGCCTCTGTCAGTTAAAGGGCAGGATAATTCATTTACTCAGTGAAACATTTAAAATAGAGGAGAAATTCTTTTTCCTGTAGAATTAAATAGATGCAGAAAGATGAGATTTCAGGGGGTCTCAAGGTTTTGGAAGTTAAAAATCACCAGATTTAAGAATCCAATAATACCAAGTAGGCCATTTCCCCAGAAAAATCACACACTTCCGTGCCACAGGACACACACAGACAGATGCTTAAATGATTGCATACAATGTAAGGACTTCACATATACCCTGAACCCACAAACAGTAGGTTAAGCACCCATCAGGGACATGATAGCTATAGATTCTTTCAAACCATGTTGCAATCTTCAGGAGCAATTCATGTATTATATAATACTGTGCTTACATCCTCTGCCATACAAACTGTGACAGTGCAGCCTCTTAATAAAATAGTTAAAAACAGGCTTCTGGTCAACATAATGGAATAGACAGTCCCCAGCATCACTCTCTCCTACAAATCAACCTATTTACAACTATTAAAAAGCAAAAACAAACTGGGGCCACTAGAGCTCAGGGGAAGAGCAGGAGAGACCTATGGAGTGCATGAAGGCAGCAGAAGTCACAATGAGAGAAAGAAAGGACCACTCCAACTATTTCCAGGCCCCAGCTGCTTCCAGGCAGGAGCTGCTGAGAGCACTGAGCAGGAGCTGGCAAAAGCAGAAGCTGTGCCCTTTGGATGAAGTTGCTTAGAGGCTGCAGGGGAGAAGAGGGCCTCGAGGCCACCAAGACCGCTAAAAGGGTTCCCATGGACCCACATAGGAGCAAGGAGTCACGACAACTGAAAAAAAAGGAGTCACTCAGGCACCGGTGAGTCACTGCAAGGGACCGGCACACAGTCTGTCCCATGAGACGTGTTTGGAGCATGGACAGTGGGGGAGATAGGCCCACTGGGGGAACACTGAGGCACAGCAAGAACAGCTGATCTGCCCCCCAATCAGCACAGGACCACTTAGTGGAGATTGGTCAGGAATATAGAAATGCAGGAGGTGCAGTTTGCTGAAAAGACTCAGTCCCAGACCAGAGTTTCTACACAACTCAGGTGCACCAGATCTCACAAGATCCAGAAATACCTATAAAGTTAACCATTAAAACCTGAGCTGCACAAAAAGCCTTCTTCAGGGAATCAGTAGCAAAGCAGCAATTTAGCTCAACCACACAGCTTAAGTGCTGATCCCCACAAGAAGTTCCCCCATTTTAGAAGTAAGCAAAGGATAACAAATTAGTATCGTGCCAAGTTTAAGTGGTAGGAATAGCAAATAATCCAACACAGAACTGAAAGAAAAACCAAAATACCCACAGACAAGAGACAAAGTTTGATACCAACTAGTAAAGGTCAAACATCACCAAAGAATACCTAGAAGGACTAGAAGACCCCTGGGCTACCAAGCCATGGAGGCAGGAGGGCCAGGGCCTCAGCCATGCCCCTGTCCAACACCTGCAACCAGCCCAGTGATGACCACCAAGCCACCACAAGAAATGCTGGTCTCCCAAGCCAGGGCAGTGGGGGGCAAGGGCTTCAGCCACAGCCTCCTGACATCTGCACTTAGCCCAGCAATAACCAAGCCACCACTGGAAGCCCCTTGGTCTCCCTGCAGGACTGGGGGTAGAACCACAGGCCTCAACCTTGCCCCTCTTCCTTCCTCCTTCTCCCACCCTATTTCCTTCCTCCTTCCCCTTTCCCCTTCCCCCCGAACTGCTCCACAATGACATCATAGACTGTAAAAATATAATAATATTAATAAACTTGATTAAAAAAAGAAGGTAAATTAATGAGCAGATCAGAAAAAGCTAAAATAATGTTTAACATGGCAAATTGTTACCGCTATGGCCTCCGTGAACCACACTTCCAGATAGCCACAACCTTATATATTCTCCTCCCATGTTGACTTTGGGCTTGGACATTTGCCTTACTTTAGCTGGCAGAGGCTGGATAAGTGCTTGCACACTGGGACTTGACTTTTTAGAATGCTCCTGCCTTCGTGTGAAGAAGTACAAGATGAAAGAACACATGGAGAGAGGCTCGGCTGTCCCAATCAATGCAGTAGTCCTAGCTGAGGCCCCAGACAAAAGGGTGAAGCCATCAAAGAAGACCCAGGCCCGGCCGAGCCACCAGCTATCTGTAGCCATGCAAGTGAGCCCAGGTGACTCCACAAAAAAAAAAAAAACTGCTAGGTCAATCAACAGAACTCTGAGAAATAATAAACCATTGTTGTTATATGCTACTACAAAATAAAAATAAAAATAAATTAAAATAAAAATAATTATAATCCAAAATAAAAACATTTATGACCAACAGTATAAAGGTATTCCTTCTGGATTGTACTCCTGTTCGTATGTAGTGTCAACCTAGGTTTTATTTCAGTCTCCAAATTTACACATTGTATCATAGATATACAAAACTTTACAAAACCAAAAATAATACAGAAATAACAAAAATACAAAATAGAAATATACAAAAATGCCTACCCTAAACATTACTTTAATTTTGTTGCCCAACTCAATAAATATAACTAAATAAAAATAAATAAATTTTTAAAAAGAAAATGTAAATTAACTGTTCTGTAATTTCAGAAAATGGCAGCAAATGACAGGTATAAATTCTGTCCTACATTTTCAATTGCTCACAACATTTACATCTTCCATTGTAATGGAGTTTGGATGTGTTGTTCCCTCCAAAACTCATGTGGAAATTTGGTCCCCAGTGCGGCAGTGTTGGAAACTGATTGAGTCATGGGGGTGGATGCCTCATGAATGGATGAATGCTTTCCCTGGGGAAGGGGGATTAATGTGTGAGTTCTTGCTCTATTAGTTCCCGTGAGAGCTGGTTGTTTAAAAAGACCCTGGCAACTCCTCTCTCTCTCTCTCTTGTTTCCTCTCTCTCTTGCTTCCTCTTGCCATGCAATCCACTTGCATCTGCCTGCCAGTTTCTGCCATGAGTAGGAGCAGCCTGAGGCCCGTGCCAGATGCAGCTGTCCCAGAATCAAAAGCCAGATAAACCTCTGCTCTTTATAAATTACCCAGTCTCAGGTATTTCTGTCATAGCAACACAAAACGGACTAAGACACCTTGAAAATATCAGCTGTTCACCACACATTTGGAGAATGAGCACAGAAACTTTAGTAGAAATTACTGCCTCACTCTATTATTTTTCAGCTGAAATTAAAGGGAATTGAAGAAATGAGCAAATAGGAAGATATATTTATAGACGAAAAGAGAGTAAATAGCTGAATGGTGAAAGATCAGATAATTGGCTTCCTGCAATTTTATACCACCTGTAACCTCTTTAGGAAAATTTCATGGCAAGTGATGCTTAATTACCTTGCATAATGAAAATTTTCTATGTAACATATGCAAAAGCATATACATATGTTTATATTTTTACATATTCACACATATGTATGACCTCATTCTATGAAACATCTATGAATATCTCTTTAATATTTTTATATTTTTCAGCATGTGTTCACTAATTAGAAATTCAATTAGAAAGATAAAAAACATTTGAAAATTAAATGATGCATTTTCTTCATAATGTTGGAAATGCTTTGCAGTTATCACTGTTTATCCAATTTATTAGTGTGAATTTTAAAATCTCCTCGGTCTCATAAATATTAATAATAGCAAAACAGTGATTTTGTATATAAATAAAAACAACCATACATAATATTTAGAGGGCTATACTTTTTTCATATTAAATCTAGAATTGAAAACTGTACCTATTCAGAAAAACATCGAATGAATAAGTTCTCTGGCAATTGGTCTTAGGTTGGAGGTTTTACCATACTACAAGTAACACCAGATTACTCTAAGCCCCTGGTGACTCAAAAAAGAATATCATAGCTTGAGGAAAATGACATGTTAAAGGACACAGCAGATATGTATGAGGAGATAGGAGAAGATCCGTGTGTGTGTGTGTGCGTGCGTGCACTATTGAACATTGATGACCTTTGGGATTTTATAAATCTCTGGCAGTGGACATAGAGCAATACTATCAAACCAACTTTCCATTTTTATAACAAATATTTTGTAATACTTTAGAAAATGCTTTACCACCCAGAAATGAAGATCTATTTACACATAGCTTTACTTTAAAAAAAAAATCTATATAATTCCTTATCTGCAATTTAACTATAAATAATAAGAAAGCAATTTATTAGGGAAAAGAAGCTGAAGTTTGGTAATTATACTCAAGCACAACTACGTAAGAAGAATGCATGAAACAGTCAGATGCTGGTCTCTATCTGTATAATAGCATGAATGAGAAATTACAAATGCTGCCTGATTCAGTGTTGCTGAAATGATTTTCTGCAAGGGTAGCTGATACTGGATAATGCTGGGTAAAACTCTGAGCAAAGTATACTGCAATCATTCCTCAATATACCTACTAACTGTATATCTGGGAAAAAATATACAAAAATATTTTGCCTATCTATCAATCTATCAATCTAATCTCTCTCTATATGTAAGATAGAATTGGTTTTATGCTCAAATAAATATGAACAGTTTTTTCTTTCAATAAATATCCTATGCATCATTTGAAAATTGCACAAGACAAAGGACAATTGCATGTACAGTCATGCACTGAATAACAATGACAGACCACATATGCAACTGTGGTCTCATAAGATTACAGTGGCTATACCCTACAGCCCAAGGGTATAGTAGGCTATGCTATATGGATTTGTGTAAGTACACTCTGGGATGCTCCCACAATAATGAAATCACCTAATAACACATTTCTCAGAACATCTTCCTGTCATTAAGAGATGTATGACTATGTAACATTTTTGGTCCTTGCTTGCAAAAAAGGCTAATAGCACCCACTCCCAATCATTATGACAAAGAAAAACTAATCTCATATATTGTCTAAATGCCTAAGAACAGATGCACGGACATTTAAGTGTGGAATTAATATTAAAGTACATCTAGGACCCCTCCCTCCTCCTGGGGTACCCCTCCCCACTCATAGGACCCTGAGGGGAGCACCAGCCCAAGCACCCTGACCTGCCGAGGTGAGCCCAGCAGAACTGCACAGAACTGGGGGCTCATTCTACAACCACAGATTCTGGAACAGGACCCAAGATGGTTTAACATAACCACCACCACACCTACTGTCAAACAAAAACAATTCACCACAGTAGCAACCAGGGCCACACCACAGCCAACCTTAGTATAATAGAAGAAGCAAACCCTCTACCAAATGATCAAACGTCAATGAAAAAATACTAGAAATACATAAGAACAAGAAGAAATGACACCACCAAAAAAAAAAAAATACAGTAATGCTCCAAAGTCAGACTCCATGGAACAGGAAATCCTTGAAATGTCTGAAAAAGAATTCCAAGCAATAACCTTAAGAAAACTTGAAGAAAAAAAGGAAGGCTTAATTAGAGAAGACAATAAAACAAGAAAAAATATCCAGAATATGAAGAAGGAAATCTAGAAAGAGGTTAATAGCTTAAAAAAGAGTGTAGTAGAACTTCTAGAAATGAAAAATTCACTCAGTGAAATAGAAAACACAACTGAGAGCTTGAGCAACAGGGTAGAGCAAACAACAGAAAGAATTTCAGAGCTTAAAGATGCTATTTTTGAAATAACTCAGGCAGACAAAAAAAAAAGAAAGAAAGAAAAAAGAACTAAAAATAATGAAGAAACTAGAAGAGAGATAGCGGACAAACTCAAGAACCTCAAGTGCTCTAACATCCGAATCATGGGTATTCCAGAAGGGGAGGAGAAAAGAAAAGGTATTGAAAATCAATTCAAGGAAGTAGTAATAGAAAACTTTCCAGATGTAGGGCAAGAAACAGACCTTCAGACTCAGAAAACTCAAAGATCCCCAAGCAGATTCAATCCAAAAAGATCCTCCCCAAGACACATTATAGTTAAATTTGCAAAGCTCAGATACAAAGAGAGAATTCTACAAGCAGCAAGAGAAAAGCATCAGGTCACTTATAAGGGAACCCCCCTCAAACTAACAGCAGACTCTCAACTGATGCCCTACAGCCAAAAGAAAGTGGAATGATATATTCAAAATACTAAAAGAAAAAAATCACCAGCCAAGAATTCTTTACCCAGCAAGGTTCTCCTCCAGACATGAGTGAGAAATAGTGTATTTCCCAGATGAACAAAAGTTGTGGGAGTTCATCACCACACGACCAGCCCTGCAAGAAATTCTCAAGGGAGTCATACATCAGGAATCTGAATAATGGTGAGCACTATCACAAATATACAAGAAAGAGCAAAAACCACTGTTAAAACAAAAAATGCCAGCAAGAAAGACAAAGAAGCTAAATCATCCCACCTTAAATTTCCAACTAACATTGAAGAAGAGAAATAAAAGGAGAAATAATGATCAAAAGATATTTGAACCATCTAAACAAGAAGAAATTAAGTGACAGGAATTAAACAACACTTCTCAATAATTACCCTAAATGCAAATAGACTAAACTCCCCATTCAAAAAACACAGACTGACTGATTGGATTAAAAAGCTAGGCCCAAGTATATGCTCTCTTTAAGAGAACCACCATACCTGTAGAGACACACATAGACTAAAAGTGAAGGGATGGAAAAAGATATACCACGCAAATGGAAACCAAAAACGAGCAGGAGTAGCTATTCTTATATCAGACAAAATAGATTTTAAACCAAAAACCATAAAAAGAGACAAGGCCACTATATAATGATAAAGGGATCTATCCAACTAGAAGACATAACAATCATAAACATGTATGTACCCAATACTGGAGCACCCAGATATATAAAGCAAACACTCTTAGACCTAAAGAAAGAAATAAGACCTAATACCTTAATAGTGGGTGATCTGAACACCCCTCTCTCAGTATGGGACAGATCTCCCAGGCAACAAGTCAACAAAGAGACACAGAATTTAATCTACACCTTAGACCAACTGGACCTGGCAGATATATACAGAACATTTCACCCAACAACTAAAGATTATACTTTCTTCTCATCAGCTCATGGAACATTCTCAAGGATAGACCACATATTAGGTCACAAGTCTAGTCTCAGCAAATTTTAAAATATTGAAATCATTCCAACTATCTTTTCAGACCACAATGGACTAAAATTGGAAATAAATAATAAGCAAAACTCTGAAAACTATACAAAATCATGGAAACTAAATAATAAGCTCCTGAATGACCTAAGGGTCCAAGAAGAAATTAAACAGGAAATCAAAAAGTTTCTACAAACTAATAAAAATAAAGATACATCATATCAAAACCTGTGGGATATTGTAAAAGCAGTACTAAGAGGCAAATTTATTGTGATAAATGCTTACATCAAAAGAACAGAAAGACTTTAAATAAACAACCTAACACTATGCCTCAAAGAACCTGAAAAAAAAACAACAATCCAAACCTAAAAGTAGAAGATGGAAAAAAATAATTAAGATCAGAGCAGAGCTAAATTAAATAGAGACCCCCAAAAACAGAAAAAAATCAACAAAACAAAAAGTTGGTTTTTTGAGAAGATAAATAAAATAGACAAACCATTAGGTAGGTTAACAAATAAAGAAGAAAAGAGAAGACCTAAATAACAAAACCCAGAAATGAAAAGGGAAACATTACAATTGATACCACAGAGATACAAAGAATCAATAGAGACTATTATAAACAACCTCAATAGATGCTGAAAAAGCATTTGACAAAATTCAACATCCCTTTATGATAAAGATTCTCAACAAATTAGGTATAGAAGGAAAATATCTAAACACAGTAAAAGCTGTTTATGACAAGCCCACTGCCAGTATCATTCTGAATAGGGAAAAACTGAGGGCCTTTCCCTTAAAAACAGGAACAAGACAAGGATGCCCACTCTCACCACTTCTATTTAACATACTACTGGAGGTATTAGCCAGAGCCATCAGGCAAGAGAAAGAAATAAAGGGAATCCAGATCAGAAAAGATGAAGTCAAACTTTCTCTATTTGAAGATGACATGATACTATATATAGAAAAACCTAAATACTCTATCAAAAAATTCCTAGAGCTGGTTAATAACTTCAGTATTCTTGCAGGATGCAAAATAAATGCCCTGAAATCAGTTGCATTTATATACTCAAATAATGGGGCCGGCCCCATGGCGCACTCGGGAGAGTGCGGTGCTGGGAGTGCAGCGACGCTCCCGCCGCGGGTTCGGATCCTATATAGGAATGACCAGTGCACTCACTGGCTGAGCGCGGTGCGGGCGACACCACACCAGGGGTTGCGATCCCCTTACCGGTCACAAAAAAGACAAAAAAAATAAATAAATACATATATACTCAAATAATGAATGAACAGAGAGAAGTAAAGAAAGTAAGCCCATTTACAATTGTCAGGAAAAAAATAAATAGGTAGGAGTCAATTTAACCAAGGAGGTGAAAGACCTCTACAATGAGCACTACAAACCACTTCTGAAAGGAATTAAAGAAGACACAAAAGGATGGGAAGATATTCCTTGCTCTTGGATTGGAAGAATTAACATTGTGAAAATGTTTATACTACCCAAAGCAATCTACAGATTCAATGCAATCCCCATCAAAATACCAATGACATTCTTCACAGAAATGGAAAACAATCTTACCTTTCATATGGAACAACAAAAGATCCCAAATAGCCAAAGTGATCCTGAGCAAAAAAATAAAGCCAGAGGCATAACACTACCTGACTTCAAATTACACTACAAAGCTAATATAACCAAAACAGCATGGTACTGGTATAAAAATAGACATTCAGACCACTGGAGTAGAATTAAGAACCTAGAAATCACCTCTCAGGCTTACAGCCATCTGATATTGGACAAAGGCAACAAAAATCTACATTGGGGAAAAAACTGCCTCTTCAACAAGTGGTACTGGGAAAACTGGATATACTCATGCAGAAGAATGAAACTAGATGTGCATCTCTCACCATACACTAACATCAACTCAAAATGGATTTAAGACTTAAGTATAAGACTTGAAACTGTAAAATTATGAAGGGAAAATAAGGTGAAACACATTAACAATGAGGTCTGGGCACAGGCTTTACGAACATGAGCCCCAAAGCACAAGCAGCATAAGAAAAAATCAAGAAATGGGACTATATCAAACTAAAAAGCTTCTGCACAGCAAAGGAAACAATCAACAGAGTGAAATGACAACCTGCAGAGTGGGAGAAAATTTTTGCTAACTATGCATCTGACAAGGGATTCATATCCAGAATATATATAGAACTCAAGCAATTATACAGTGAAAAAACAAATAACCCAATTAAAAAATGGGCAAAGGAGCTAAATAGACATTTCTCAAAGGGCATACAAATGGCCAACAGATACATGAAAAAATGCTCAACATCACTAGTCATCAGGAAAATGCAAGTTAAAACTACATTGAGATACCACCTCACCCCAGTTAGAACAGCTATAATCAAAAAGATGGTTAATAAAAAATTCTGGCAAGGGTGTGGAGAGAAGGAAACACTCCTACACTTTTGATGGGACTGTAAATTAGTACGACCACTATGGAAAACAGTATGGAGGTTTCTCAAACAACTACAGATAGATCTTCCATACAACCCAGCAATCCCAGTTCTGGGTATATACCCAGAGGAATGGAATCATCATGTCCAATGGATACCTGCTCTCCCATGTTCATCACAGCTATGTTTACAATAGCCAAGACACAGAACCAAACTAAATGTCCATCAATGGATGATTGGATAAAGAAACTGTGGTATACATACACCATGGAATACTATTGTGCCATAAAAAGGAATGAAATATTCCCATTTGCAACAACATGGTTGAGCCCGAAGAAACTTATGTTGAGTGAAACTTATGTTGAGTGAAATAAGCAAAGCACAGAGGGATAAATACTGCATGTACTTTCTCATATGTGGAGCTAAGAGAGAAAGAAGGAAGGAAAGAAAGACCACAGTATTGTGTTGGTCTTGCAGAGGGAGAGAACATTCCTTAGGCTACAAAGTGGAGTGTGCAGGGAAGACAGAGGGAAGTTGGGGATAATTGCATGGGGGAAAAGGGGTACAAAAGCAATTTCTGGTAATGGGTATGATGCCAGTATGAATCTGGACCTCACATCATGGACATGAGGGGTGACAATCAGTTTTTTGATCTCAGGAATATTCATAATAAAATATTAATTAATTAATTAATTAATTATTTTTAAAGGCCATGTAGCAGAGGTTAGTAACTGGCTTGAAGGAAGCCTGATAAAATTGCCTTGGCAAGCAATATCAATACCTCAGGTAGTTGTTGACAGTCTCAAGTTGGTTCATTCACAATGATTACTTCCTGCGTTTGCTTTCTCTCTTAGCTTCAGAAATCATGTAAGCAAGCAATCCCTGATTGTAATCCAGTTCTCTCATTTATAATAAAGTAAATTGACAAGTTAAGTTGGATGTCAAATAAATAGTGAAATAAAATCTTGCTAATTTGCTCTTTCACACTAAAGTTCCAAATGCACAAACTTAATAACTAGTGGAGGAATTTTATGGTAAGTGTGTGTAACTGGTACTTAAGTGAAATATAATCCAACGTCCAGTAATCAATAACCTGAGCCCAGGATTCAAAATGGCGACGGGTCTGGAGCACCCGCGTCAGGAAACAGCACGATCCTGAGAGCTGTCTGCTGTGATACCAGAGTATTGACTGCATTT
>NW_007734791.1:0-2414 GCF_000696425.1 Galeopterus variegatus
GAAGAGAAAGAAAACCTGAACAGACCAATAACAAGCAAGGAGATTGAAGCAGTAATTAGCAGTCTTCCAACAAAATAGTCTGGGTCCGGATGGATTTACAGCTGAATTCTATCAAGCGTTTAAAGAGGAGTTAATACCAATTCTCATGAAACTGTTCCAAACAATTGAAACAGATGCTACTCTCCCAAAATCATTCTATGAGGCCAACATAACTCTGATACCAAAACCAGATAAAGACACAACAAAAAAAAAAAAAAGAAAATTAGAGGCCAATATCCTTGATGAACCTAGATGCTAAAGTTCTCAACAAAATATTAGTAATTAGAGTACAGCAACATATTAAAAAATTATACACTAAGATCAAGTGGGATTCATCCCAGGGATGCAAGGATAGTTCAACATATGAAAGTCGATAAATGTGATACATCACATCCACAAGCTCAAGGACAAAGACCATGTGATTATCTCAATAGAGGCTGAAAAAGCACTTGACAAAATTCAACATTCCTTCATGATAAAGACTCTCAATAAATTAGGTATAGAAGGAAAATATCTTAACACAATAAAAGCCATTTATGACAAGCCCATCGCCAGTATTATTCTGAATGGGGAAAAATTGAAGGCCTTCCCTTTAAGGACAGAAACAAGACAAGGATGTCCACTCTCACCACTTGTATTCAACATAGTACTGGAGGTACTATCTAGAACAATCAGGCAAGGGAAAGAAATAAAGGGAGTCCAGATTGGAAAAGATGAAGTTAAATTTTCCCTATTTGCAGATGACATGATACTATATATAGAAAAACCTAAAGACTCTATCACAAAACTCCTAGATCCGGTTAATAACTTCAGTAAAGTTGCAGGATACAAAATAAATGCCCCCAAATCAGTAGCATTTATATACTCAAATTATGAATTAACAGAAAGGGAAATAAAGAAAGTAAGCCCATTTACAATTGTCACCAAAAAAAATATGATACCTAGGGATCAGTTGAACCAAGAAGGTGAAAGACCTCTACAACGAGAATTACAAACCACTTCTGAAAGAAATTAAAGAAGACACAAAAATATGGAAAGATATTCCATGCTCTTGGACTGGAAGATTTAACATTGTAAAAATGTCTGTACTACCCAAAGCAATCTACAGATTCAATGCAATCCCCATCAAAATACCAATGACATTCTTCAGAGAAATGGAAAAAACAATCTTATCTTTCATATGGAAAAATAAAAGACAAAAAAAAAAAAACCCCAAAAAAAAAAGAAAACAAAAAAAAAAAAAAAAAAAAAAAAAAAAAAAAAAAAAACACAAAGCTGGAGGCATAACTCTGCCTGACTTTAAATTATATTACAAAGCTGTTGTAACCAAAACAACATGGTACTGGTATAAAAATAGATATTCAGACCAGTGTAGTAGAATAGAAAACCCAGAAATCACTCCTCAGGCTTATAGCCATCTGATATTAGACAAAGGCAACAAAAATCAACACTGGGGAAAGATTGCCTCTTCAACAAGTGGTGCTGGGAAAAGTGGATATCCATATGCAGAATGAAACTAGATATACATCTCTCACCATACACTAAAATCAACACAAAATCGATTAAAGACCTAGGTATAAGACCCAAAACTGTAAAATTACTAAGGGAAAATATAGGTGAAACCCTTCATCATTTTGGTCTGGGCACAGGCTTTATGAACATGAGCCCAAAAGAACAAGCAGCAAAGGAAAAAATAAACAAATGGGACTATATCAAACTAAAAAGTTTCTGCACAGCAAAAGAAACAATCAACAGAGTGAAAAGACAACGTATAGAGTGGGAGAAAATTCTTGCAAACTATGCAACTGACAAGGGACTAGACATAGGGAAATAGAACTCAAGCAATTATACATTAAAAAAATAAATGACCCAATTAAAAAGTGGGCAAAGGAGCTGAGCAGACATTTTTCAAAGGAAGACATACAAATGGCCAACAGATACATAAAAAATGCTTAGCATCAATACTCATCAGGGAAACGCAAATTGAAACCACATTGAGATACCATCTCACTCCAGTTAGAATGGCTATAATAAAAAAGACAGTGAATAACAAATGCTGGCAAGGATATGGAGAGAAGGGAGCACTATCGCACTGTTGGTGGGAATGTAAATTAGTACAACCACTTTGGAAAACATTTTGGAGGTTTCTCAAACAACTACAGATAGATCTTCCATATGATCCAGCAATCCCACTTCTGGGTTTATATCTAGAGGAATGGAAATCATCTTGTTGAAGAGATACCTGCACTCCCATGTTTATTGCAGGTCTGTTTACAATAGCCAAGATATGGAAGCCACCTAAGTGTCCATCAATAGATGATTGGATAAGGAAACTGTGGTATATATACAGTATGGAATACTACTCTGCCATAAAA
>NW_007734791.1:3237-4559 GCF_000696425.1 Galeopterus variegatus
GTGGTGCTGTGATCCAACAGAGGGAGGGAACATTCCTAGGGCTACAAATTGGAGTTGAGGGCAGAGGGGGAGGGGAGGAAGGTTGGGGGATAATTGGTAGGGGTCAAAGGGTACAAAAGTAATCTCTGGCAATGGACATGCCCCCATTATGAACCTGGCCCCCGCATCATGGGCAGGAGGGGGAACAACCTGCTTTGTATCTCATGAATATTTGTAATAAATAAATAAATAAGAGAAGTTATTTCAAAATTGTATCTATAAAATTTAATTTAAAGAAAATATTCACAGCATGATCTTTATTATTCTTTGTCATTTGCTTTCAAAAACAGGAAAACTTCTTTCATATTTTTATTGGGGTAAAATAGAAATACATAAAATTTACCATTTTATCCATTTTTAGGTGTAAAGTTTAGTGGGACCAAGAACAGTGACACTGTTGTGCAACCAGTACTACCATCCATCTCCAGAACTTTTCCATCTTCCCAAAATGAAACTCGGTAAATGTTAAACAATAACTCCTATAACATAATAAATCCATATTTGCTCTCTGCCCCTGTTTCCTAATACAGAGCTCCTAAAACCCTCACCATTTCCTGAGTGATATGGGTGACAGAAGCATCTTTTGTTGTAATATTTAGTCTTAGTCCCAGGTTCTGGACACAAGAACTTCTAAGGCTCTCAGAATCTCATCTTTTTGTGTGTTAAGGAGACTACTAACGGCTAAAAGCCCATAAATATCTTCAAGTTGGGGACTGGTTGCCAGAGAAAACAAACGCGTGATTACAGGGTTAGAACTTGGGTTGGACCTTTCAGCCCTCTGCACCCCCCAATCTTCAAGGAGGGGAGATGGGCTGCAGGTTAAGTTCAACCACCCATGATTAGTAATTTAATCAATCACGTCTATGTAATGAAACCTCCCCCAAAATCTAAAGAGCAGAGTTCGGAGATTTTCCTGTTGGTGAACTCATCCATGTGCCAGGAGGGTGGTGCAACCCAACACCANGTACCTTTTCATCTGGCTATTCATTTGCATCCTTTGTAATACATTTCAGTAAATAAGTTAAACATAAATAAAGTGTTTCCCTGAGTTCTGTGAGCTGTTCTAGCAAATTATCAAACCTGAGGAGGAAGACATGGAAACCCTCAATTTATAGCTATGCAGATGAGATGGAAACCTGGGATTTATGGTTGGCATATGAAGTGGGGGCAGTGTTATTGGAATGAGACTTTTAACTGGTGGGATTTGACACTAACTCCAGGTAGATAGTGTCAGAATTTATTTGAATTGTAGGACAACTGATTGGTGTCCACAGTGAAGGTGA
>NW_007734791.1:5589-22079 GCF_000696425.1 Galeopterus variegatus
ATGTAACTGATGGAAAAGCAAGTAAATAGTGGACTTGAACAGCACTGTAGACCAATTGGACATAACAGATGATATATACTGAACACTCCAACCAGCATGAGTGGAATAGATATTTTTCTCAAGTGCACATTGAACATTCTTCAGGATTGACCATATTTAAAGCTACAAAATTAGACTTAATAAGTTTGAGAAGATTAAAATTAGGCCAAATATCTTTTCTGATCATGAAGGATGAAACTAGAAATCAATAGCAGAAAGAAAACTGAAAAATTCATAAATATACGAAAATTAAACAGCACACTCTTTTTTTTTGTGTGTGTGTGTCTTTTTTCCGTGTCCAGCAACGGATCGCAACCCTCAGTTTTGCACCCATACTGGACCGGGGACTGGCAATGGGATCGCAACCCTCGGCGTTGCTCCCGCGCCTCGCCCAGCCAGTGAGCGGGAACTGGTCCGTATGTGGGATCCAAACCCTCGGGCGGGAGCGCCGCCGCGCTTCCCAAGCGGCGCACTATCCAGTGCGCCACCGGGCCGGCACTAAACAGCACACTCTTAAACAACCAATAGGTCAAATGAAAAATCACCAGGGAAATTAGAAAATAACTTGAGAAAAATGAAAATAAAAAGCAAGCACAACACAGCAAAATTTATGGGATGCAACAAGATCCGTGCAAAGTGCAAAATTTATACGTATAAATGCTTACATTGAAATGGAAGAAAAGACTTAATTCAACAATATATCTCTATGCCTTCAGGAACTATGTTTTTCAGTTATATGAGGCGTCTATTATAGTCAAATTCATAGTGACAGAAAGTGTAATGGTGGTTGGCAAGGGCTGGGGGAAGGAGAGAGAGGGAGTTACTGTGTTTAATGGGTGTGGATTTCAATTTGGGAAGATAAAACAGTTCTGGAGATGGATGGATGTAATTGCACAACAGTGTGAATTTTATTAATTCTACTGAACTGTACACCTAGAAATAGTTAAATTGGTAAATTTCATGTTGTGTATTCCTTACCAAAATTTTATGAAGCACATGAAAATGTGTTCAGCAACATTAATAATTATAAAAATTAGATACAACTTCAACAGCCACTAAAATGGCTATAATTTTAAACTGGGAAAAACAAAACATTGGGAACATAGACCAAATAGTACATTTTAAAATTGCTGATGGAAGTCTAAAATGCTACAGCCATTAGGAAAATCAGTCTATAGTTTTGCATAAGCAACAACAATCCAATGGTTAAATAATTTTAGTCCTGGTGTTTACCCAAGAAACTAAAAGCATGTGTTCATAAAAAGACAATTACAAAAATATTCATAGCAGCTTTATTTATAATATTCAAAATGAAAACGTGCTAAATTTCAGTCAACAGGAGAATGAATGAACAAAATACAGTATATTCAGTCAATGAAATTCTACTCAAAAATAAACACATTACTAATGTCAACTACTATATGGATGACCTCAAAACTATATATCAATCAAATAAGCCCGATGAAAAAGAAGGCATATTGAAAATTTCCTATAATGCGACATTCAAGAACAGGCAACGGTAATTTACATTTTTGTAACAAGAACACAAATTGTCTACTAAGATAGGTTTATAGAGAGGTTTATTGACTAGAAAGGAAGTATAAGGAAACGTTCTGTGGTGATAACCTGATCCTATTACCTGATTCATTTGTGGGCTACAGAAGTGTACACACTTATCAAAATACGTCAAACTCTACATTTAGGAGCCGGCCTGTGGCTCACTCGGGAGAGTGCGGTTAACACCAAGGCCATGGGTTCGGATCCCATATAGGGATGGCCGGTTTGCTCACTGGGTGAGCGTGGTGCTGACAACACCACGTTAAGGGTTAAGATCCCCTTACCGGTCATCTTTAAAAAAAAAAAAAAAACTCTACATTTAATATTATTACATTTTACTGCATTTAAATAAAACCTCAGTAGTAAGAATTTAAAAGGATAGTCAAATGAAATTAATTATTTTTATGAATGGCACTACTAATAGTTTGATAGAGTTGAATTTTTCTCAAAGCTATGATTGTTTAGTGTACTTTTTTTAAAAAGGGGGGTGGGGTAATTTATTGATTTTTTTTAGTCTACAGAGAATAACATAACCAAGAATAAAACCTATGGATACTATGAATTTTTTTTTTCCTTTTTGTCTTTTTTACTGACCGGTAACGGGATCACAACCCTTGGTGTCGCGCCCATACCGGGGACCGGCAACGGGATCGCAACCCTCGGTGTTGCGCCCGCACTGCACTCAGCCAGTGAGCGGGAACCGGTCTCCATGTGGGATCCAAACCCTCAGCGGGAGCGCCACCACGCTCCCAAGCGGCGCACTCTCCAGTGCGCCACCGGGCCCACCTGATACTATGAATTTTTTGTGATAATACATTGAGGGCATAACATTAGGTCTGTGGTATTCTTGCCCCCATTAATTAATGCCCCCCCCATTAATTTCATTGTAATGATGAGGAAAACATTAGACAACCCAACTGCCAAGTTTATGAAAAACGAGGAGAGATTGAGGAAACTGTAACAGACTGAGACTATACAGAAATGACCAGTAAATGCAATGCGGGTGCCTGGGTAGGATCCTAGAACAGAAAAAGCAGTTAGTGGAAAAACAGATGAAATTAGAATAACATTCAAAGATAGGTTCATTTATTGGTTTTGATAATTGTAACATGGTACAACTGATAGAATTAGAGAAAGCTGTGTGAGGAGCATACAGAAACTGCATTATTTTTAAAATTTCTTCTAAGACTAAATTTAGTATAAAATTAAAAAATGTGTTTTTAAAAACTACGTAAAGTAATAAAAACTGGAGAAGAGGTATCCTGTCCTTTCTTCCTNGCTGTACCATATGGTAGGATTTCCTTCTTTAAAAACTGAATAACATTGTGTTGTAAGTATATACTACATTTTATTTACCTATTCATATGTCAATGAACATTTGAATTCTTTACACTTCTTAGCTATTGTGAGTAATGCTACAATGAGCTTACCATTTTCCATAGTGGCTATTCCTTTTGCATTCCCACAATGGTGTAACAAAGAACTAGTGTTCAAAGACTGGGAAAGGCAGCTGCTTTTTCAAATGTCCAATTTTCGACAAAAAGTCACAGGGCATATAAACAAACAGAAAACATGGCCTATTCAATGGAAGAAAATAAAGTGGCAGAAATCATTCCTGAAGAAATATGTGCATTGGGTGTATTAGACAAAGGCTTTAAATCAGTAGTCTTAAATATGCCCAAAAAGCTAAAGGAAAACTTGGACAAATAACTAGAGAAACTCAGGAAAACAATATATGAACAAAATGAGACTATCAACAAAGAGATAAAATTTATAAACAGGAACTAAGCAGGGATTCTGGAGCTGACAAATATAATATCTGAATTAAAAATTCACCTAAAGGGTTCAAGAGCAGACTTGAACTTATAGAAGAAAGAATCAATGAATGTAAAGACAAGTCCTTTGAAATTATTGAGTCTGAGGATCAAAGAACAAAAATAACAAAGAAAAGTGGGCAGACTCTAAGAGACTTATGGAAATCATCAATCCAACCAACATATTCATTATGAGATTCCCAAAAAAAGAGGAGAGAGAAAAAGGATCAGAAAGATTATTTGAAGAAATAATGGCTGAAAACTTCCCAAATTGGAATAAGTGGATCTAGAAATCAAGAAGCTGAAGGAACTCCAAGTAGGATAAACACACACTAAGATACATTATAATAAAACTGTCAAAAGACAAAGACAAAAGAAATTTTGAAACAGCAAAAGAAAAACAACTCATTATGTACAAGGGATCTTCAATAAGTTCATCAGTGGATTTCTTGGCATAAACCTTGCAGACCAGAAGGCACTAAGATGATATATTAAAGTGCTGAAAGGAAAAAAACAAGCAAACAGAAAAGTGTGCGTGTATGTGTGTGTGTGTGTGTGAATGACTTATTTAACATAGCATAATGACCTCTAGGTTTATCCATGCTGTACCATATGGTAGGATTTCCTTCTTTAAAAACTGAATAACATTGTATTGTAAGTATATACTACATTTTATTTACCTATTCATATGTCAATGAACATTTGAATTCTTTACACTTCTTAGCTATTGTGAGTAACGCTACAATGAGCTTACCATTTTCCATAGTGGCTATTCCTTTTGCATTCCCACCAATGGTGTAACAAAGAACTAGTGTTCAAAGACTAGGAAAGGCAGCTGCTTTTTCAAATGTCCAATTTTCGACAAAAAGTCACAGGGCATATAAACAAACAGAAAACATGGCCTATTCAATAGAAGAAAATAAAGTGGCAGAAATCATTCCTGAAGAAATATGTGCATTGGGTGTATTAGACAAAGGCTTTAAATCAGTAGTCTTAAATATGCCCAAAAAGCTAAAGGAAAACTTGGACAAATAACTAGAGAAACTCAGGAAAACAATATATGAACAAAATGAGACTATCAACAAAGAGATAAAATTTATAAACAGGAACTAAGCAGGGATTCTGGAGCTGACAAATATAATATCTGAATTAAAAATTCACCTAAAGGGTTCAAGAGCAGACTTGAACTTATAGAAGAAAGAATCAATGAATGTAAAGACAAGTCCTTTGAAATTATTGAGTCTGAGGATCAAAGAACAAAAATAACAAAGAAAAGTGGGCAGACTCTAAGAGACTTATGGAAATCATCAATCCAACCAACATATTCATTATGAGATTCCCAAAAAAAGAGGAGAGAGAAAAAGGATCAGAAAGATTATTTGAAGAAATAATGGCTGAAAACTTCCCAAATTGGAATAAGTGGATCTAGAAATCAAGAAGCTGAAGGAACTCCAAGTAGGATAAACACACACTAAGATACATTATAATAAAACTGTCAAAAGACAAAGACAAAAGAAATTTTGAAACAGCAAAAGAAAAACAACTCATTATGTACAAGGGATCTTCAATAAGTTCATCAGTGGATTTCTTGGCATAAACCTTGCAGACCAGAAGGCACTAAGATGATATATTAAAGTGCTGAAAGGAAAAAAACAAGCAAACAGAAAAACAATCTATTGAAAATTTTATGTCTGGCAAAACTGCCTGTCAAAAATGAGGGAGAGGGGCTGGCCAGACAGCTCAGTTGGTTAGAGCACAGCCTTATAACACCAAGGTCATGGGTTCTGATCCCCTTACCAGCCAGCTGCAAAAAAAGAAGAAAAGAGAGAGAGAGAAATTAGGACATTTCAAGATAAACAGAAACTGAGGAGCAAACATCAGAGTTCTAGAAAATACAAATAAATTACTGACAGATTTAATAACATACCACTTTCAATACTAGATGTAACTGATGGAAAAGCAAGTAAATAGTGGACTTGAACAGCACTGTAGACCAATTGGACATAACAGATGATATATACTGAACACTCCAACCAGCATGAGTGGAATAGATATTTTTCTCAAGTGCACATTGAACATTCTTCAGGATTGACCATATTTAAAGCTACAAAATTAGACTTAATAAGTTTGAGAAGATTAAAATTAGGCCAAATATCTTTTCTGATCATGAAGGATGAAACTAGAAATCAATAGCAGAAAGAAAACTGAAAAATTCATAAATATACTACATTTTATTTACCTATTCATATGTCAATGAACATTTGAATTCTTTACACTTCTTAGCTATTGTGAGTAATGCTACAATGAGCTTACCATTTTCCATAGTGGCTATTCCTTTTGCATTCCCACAATGGTGTAACAAAGAACTAGTGTTCAAAGACTGGGAAAGGCAGCTGCTTTTTCAAATGTCCAATTTTCGACAAAAAGTCACAGGGCATATAAACAAACAGAAAACATGGCCTATTCAATGGAAGAAAATAAAGTGGCAGAAATCATTCCTGAAGAAATATGTGCATTGGGTGTATTAGACAAAGGCTTTAAATCAGTAGTCTTAAATATGCCCAAAAAGCTAAAGGAAAACTTGGACAAATAAAGCATACAGAAACTGCATTATTTTTAAAATTTCTTCAAGACTAAATTTAGTATAAAATTAAAAAATGCGTTTTTAAAAACTACGTAAAGTAATAAAAACTGGAGAAGAGGTATCCTGTCCTTTCTCCCTACACCATCTTTCACTACATCTGCCCTGCTTACAGCTATTGATATACCTTTTCATTTTTCTCTTTTATTTTCCTAGTTTTTCTGTAAATATAAGAGAACTCTTTGTATATTCTTGTTCCCCACTCCCTTTTCTCACAGAAAAGATTGCAGGGTGTTTTTTGTTTTGATTTGTTTTATTGCACTCAAAAATATATCATGAACTTTGTTTATAAGGACGCATAGACTCCATGGACTGATATATCTCAGTTTAGTTTTACCAAACCCTATAGTTTGATAATTGGGTTTGCAATATGCGGTTACAAAAATGGCCCAAATGATAACCTTGCCATTATGTCATTTCATATTTAAAAAGTTGTACTTATAATTAGAATCCTGGAAGGCAATTGCTGGGCCAAGGGTAAATGTGGCTACAGTTTTGTTTGATGTACCAAATCCCTCACACTGGGATTTACCATTTTGAAGTAGAAGGAAACGTTTCCCCACAACCTCACCACAAAGATTTTGTCAAATGTTTGGACATATATCAGTAATAGTAAGTGAGAAATGATTAGCTCAGTGTAATTTTGTTTCTCTTCTTATATGTGAGGTATGTGCATTTCCCATGGTAAAAGGCCATATTGCTTTGCATTTCATTACTGGTGTTTTTCTAATTGAAATGTGTAGTGCTTTATGCTTTTGTAATGACTGTAGATATTATTCCCAGTTTGTTTTTTCCCTTTGACTCCATTAAATTGCAGTATGTTTTTGCCATTTAGACTTTTAAAGAAACATAGCTGAATTTATCAAGCTATATTTTATTGCTGTCACCCTGGGGTAATAATTAGAAAAATATGACCTAATCAAGTTTATTAGAAATTTAGCCAAGTTTTCTTCTAGTATGTTATGGATTAATTTGTTACAATTAGATCTTTAAGTCATTTGAATTTGTTTTGTGGTATGATGTATATAGCCAACATAGCATTTTTTTAGTGGATATATATTCAGCCTATTTTTCAGCTTCCTACTTATTGCCATTGATTGTTCTGCTCATGGTTTAATACAACACTGTTTTAATTAGGGAGGTTTTGTATTGCATTTTAAATATGCTGCCTTTCAGTCCCTTATCCTTACAGTTCTTTCACAGAACTTTATAGCTATTTCCTCTTGTTTATCTTTTCAGTATAATCAACTTCTCTAGTTTTAACAGTACAATATCTGTAGCTGTTCTTATTTTTTATCTTAAATATATTATTTATTAAAAGGAAGAATGTTGTTGAGATTTTTATCTTTTTGTCCAAGTTTGTTGTTTTGGGGGAGCATTGGTTATTTTTTTGTCATGTGTGAGAGTTAAAATTTTTTCTTATTTTCTTATTCAGTTAATTTCTTGATATTTTATTCTTTTGTTGCCACGGTAAATGAGAATTTTCTCTTCATTATATCATTTAATATATTCCTAGTACATGTAATGAATTTTGATTTCTCGTCACTACATTTATATCCTTCTTGCCTACACCTACCCTGATAATTGTAATTTTTCAGCTGTTACTTTTTAGTTTCAGAGCTTTACAATCATAACATCTGAAAAAAGAGATATTTTTTTCTCTTTCTTTGTCTGATGTATCTTTGTTGTAAATAAATTTCTTTTTATACACCTCCTCTTAGAAAAGCCAGGAAATATGGGCCGGCCCAGTGGCGCATTGGAGAGTACGCCGCGCGCTCCCGCCGAGGGTTCGGATCCCATGTGGAGACCGGTTCCCGCTCACTGGCTGAGCAAGGTGCAGGTGCAACACCGAGGGTTGCGATCCCGTTGCCGGTCCCCGGTACGGGCGCAACACTGAGGGTTGCGATCCCGTTACCGGTCAGTAAAAAAAGACAAAAAGGAAAAAAAAAAAAAAAGAAAAGCCAGGAAATAATCTTGATTATCTCAGAACTATAAAGCAATTCCTGATAAAGTCATATTGTAGCATTTTAAGAAGGTCCAGTGTTTTATCAATCACATATCTCATGTTTAATACCAATTAGGAAGTTGTGCCTTAGTCAAATTTCATTAGACATTGGAAGCAGTAGTATTTCCTTCTACATTTTATATCTAAAAAAAGAATAACTAAAGTGAATTGGAATTAAAATATGAATTTTAGGGTTTTTATCATGCATATTCTATTACCATTCTGTTTCCGGTTAAATTTGAAGTGTATTATAATGTGGCAGGTGTCAAAGGAAATTATTTCAAATTTTTATCTATTAAAATCTGTATCTCCTTTTACAAAATATAGATTTTAATAGATATTAGTAGATAAGTTATTCTTTGTGATATCTCTACTACACTTTCTTCCCCCCTTTAGAAGCAGAAACATTCTTTAAAGAGAAAAATAACGAAAAAATTTTTGTGTGTTAACCATGTTTGGTTTACATTTTAAACATCTAAAAACTGCAACTCTTGGTGTACTTTGTGGTAAAATACTGTTTTTAATTGGTTATTTTTATTATTTTTAAATTGACAAAAATTGTATATATTTATGGTGTATAACATGATGTTTAGAAATATGTACACATTGTGGAATGGCTAAATCAAGCTATTAACATATATGCATTACCTCAAATACTTTTTTTTTTTGCAGTGAAAGCACCTAAAATCTACTCTCTGCAATTTTCAAGTACACAAGACATTGTTTTGTTAACTATAGTAACCGTGTTGTACAATGGATCTCTTAAACTTATTTCTCCTGCGTAATGGAAATTTTTATCTTTTGACTAACATTTCCCTATCTTCCACCCTGGTCCACTGTTTTACTCTTTGTTCTGTGATTCCAACTTTTTTAGATTCAACATATAAGTGAGATCAGGTGGTGTTTGTCATTCTGTGCCTGGCTTATTTTACTCAATGTCTTCTAGATGCATTCAAGTCGTTGCAAATGACAGAATTTTGTTCTTTGCTAAGAATAGTATTTATTGTGTACATATATCACATTTATGAAAACCACTCATTGATGGGCAAGTAGGATATTTACATATCTTGGCTATTGTGAATAATCCTGCAATGAATATGACATCTCTTTGACATACTGATTCTAATTCCTTAGGCTGTATATCCAGAAGTAGGATTGCTACATTATATGGTAATTCTATTTCTAATTTTTGGGGGGACCTCCATACCATATTCCCTAATGTCTGTGCAAATCTGCATTCCCACCAACTGTGGACAAGGGTTCCCTTTTCTCCACATCCTCACTTGTTATCTTTCATCTTCTTGAAAGTATACATTTTAACAGGTGTGAGGTGATCTCTCACTGTGGTTTGAATTTGCATTTCTCTGATGATTAGTGAGGTTGAGAATTTTTTCATATACCTGTTGGCCATTTCTGTGTCTTCTTTTGGGAAATGTTTATTCAGGTCCTTGTCCATTTTTTAATCGGGTTAATTGTTTTCTTGCTATTGAGTTGTTTGAATTACTTAAATATTTTGGATATTAACCCTTTAATATATGCATACTTTGTAAATATTTTCTCCCATTTCATAGGCTGTATCTTCATTCTCTTGATTGTTTCTTTTGCTGTGCAGAAGCTTTTTAGTTTGTTGTAATCCCATTTATCTGTTTTTGCCTGTGCTTTTGGGGTCATGTCTGCAAAACCATTGCCCTAACTAATGCCATGGAGCTTTTCCCAGTTGTTTTCTTATAGAAGCTTTTAAGGTCCTATGTTTAAGTCTTTAATCCACTTTGAGTTGATTTTTGTATATGGTGTAAAATAAGGATCAAATTTTATTCTTGCATGTGGATATTCATATTCCCAACACCATTAATTGAAGAGACTGTTCTTTCCCACTGCATGTTCTTGACATTATTATCAAAAATCAATTGGTCATAAATGCACAAATTTGTTTCTGGACTCTCTTTTATCTTGCACTGATCAATATGTCTGTTTTTAGGCCAATACCATGCTATTTTGATTACTATAGCTTTATAGTATACTGTGAAATCAGGCAATGTGATGCCTCCAGTTTTGCTCTTTTTGCTCAAGATTGCTTTAGCTATTCAGGGTCTTTTGTTGTTTTATATAAATTTTGTAATTTTTTTGTTTCTGTGGAAAATGTCATTGGAATTTTGAGAGGAAGAACATTAAATTTGTAGATTGTTTTGGACAATATGAGCATTTTAGCAATTTTAATTTTTCTAATTCATGAACAGAAGATATCTTTCCATTTATTTGTGTCTTCTTTAATTTCTTTCTTCAATGCTTTACAGTTTTCAGTATATAGATCTTTAACTTCCTTGGTCAAGTTTATTTCTAAGTACTTAATTTCTTGTAGCCTTTATAAATTGGATTATTTTCTTAATTTCCTTTTTGGATAGTTCATTGTTAGTGCATAGAAATGCTACTGATTTTTGTATGTTGGTTTTATATTCTGCAATTTTACTGAATTTGTTTATTTTACTAGTTTTGGGGGTGGCGTCCTTAGGGTTTTCTGTATATCAGATTATATCATCAGCCAACAGAGACAATTTAACTTCTTCCTTTTTAATTTGGGTTCCTTTTATTTCTTTCTCTTGCCTAATTGCTCTAGTTAGGACTTTCAGTGCCATGTTTCACAGAAGAGGCAAGAGTGAGCATTCTTGTCTTGTTCCTGATATCACAGGAAAAGTTTTCAGTTTTCGCCTTTGAACATGGATTAGCTGTGGGCTTGCCATATATAGCCTTTATTATGTTGAGGTACATTCCTTCTACACCTAATTTGTTGAGAGTTTTTATTATGAAAAAATATTAAATTTCATCAAATGCTTCTTCTGCATCTGTTGAGATGATCAAGTTCTTCATTCTGTTAATGTAATATATCTCATTTACTGACTTGCATGTGTTGAAACATCCTTGCACTCCAAGAATAAAACCCACTTGATTATGGTGAATGATCCTTCTAATGTGCTATTAAATTTGGTTTGCTACTATTTTGTTGGGTATTTTTGCATACAAGTTCATCAGGTATATCGGCCTATAGTTTTCTTTTCTTCTAGTGTGCCCTTGTCTGGCTCTGGTATCAGGGTAATGCTTGCCTCATAAAATTAGTTTTTAAGTGTTCCCTCCTCTGCAGGTTTTGGAGCAGTTTGAGAAGAATTTACATTAATTCTTTTTTAAATGTTTGGTAGATTTCACTTTGATGGAAGACTTTTTTATTATTGATCTAATCTCCTTACTTATTACTGGTCTGTTAAAATTTTCTATGCCTTCCTGATTCAGTTTTGGTAGGTTTTATGTTTCTAGGAATTTATTCATTTTTTTTCTGTAGTATAATATGTGGTGCCTCTATCATTTTTTATTTTATTTACTTGTCTTTTTTTCTCTTTTGTTTAGCTGAAGGTTTGTGAATTTCATTTATCTCTTCAAAAAACTAACTCTTATTTTATTGATCTTTTTCTAGTATCTATTTTATATTTTTCTTCTTTGATCTTTATTATTTCTTTCTTCTACTAACTTTGGGCTTAGTGTGTTCTTTTTTTCTAGGTCCTTGAGGTTTAATGTTAGGTTACAAAGGTTTGGTAGAATTCAGCAGTAAAGTCATCCTGTCCTGCACTTTTCTTTGTTGTAAGACTGCTGATTACTGCCTCAATCTCGTTGCTTGCTATTGGTCTGTTCAGGTTTTCATTTCTTCTTGGTTCAGTCTATCAAGCTTGTATGTGTCCATAAATTTGTCCACTTCCTCCAGGTTTTCAAATTTGTTGACATATAGTTGTTTATAATAATCTCTAATTGTTCTTTGTATTTCTACGGTATCAGTTGTAATGTTTCCCTTTCATTTCTGATTTTTGTTATTTTGGTTTTCTCTTTTCTTTTTTTTAGTTAGTATAGCTAATGGTTGGGAGTTTTTTGGTTTGTTTGATTTTGTTTTTGTCTTCTCAAGAAACCGACTTTTTGTTTCATTGATCTTTTGTGTCATTTTGGGGTTTCTATTTCATTTAGTTCTCTTCTGATCTTACTTATTTCTTTCCATCTACTCATTTTGGGATTGGATTGTTCTTGTTTTTCTAGCTCTTTGAGGTGTAACATTAAATTATTTATTTGAAATCTTTGTATTCTTTTGATATAAGCATTTATTGTGATAAACCTCCCTCTTAGTACTACCTTTGCAGCACCCCACAGGTTTTGGTATGGTGTGTCTTTATTTTTCTTAGTTTTGAGAAATTTTTTGATTTTCTGCTTAATTTATTCTTGGGCCCATAGGCTTTTCAGGAGCCTGTTCTTTAGTTTCCATGTATTTATTTAGTTTCAAGAGTTTTGCTTGATATTGATTTCCAGTTTTAATCTGTTGTGGTCTGAAAAGATACTTGAAATGATTTCATTTTTTGCTTTTTTGGGTTTTTTTACATTTTCGGAGACTTGATTTGTGACCTAACGTGGTCTATCCTGGAGAATGTTCCATGTGCTGATGAGAACAATGTATATTCGGTAGTTGTTGGGTGAAATATTCTGTAGATATCTTCTGGCTCCAATTGGTCTAAAGGGCAGTTAAAATCTTATTTTTCTCTATGTATTTGTTGCCTAGATGATCTGTCCAATGCTAAGAGAGGGGTGTTTAGGTCTCCAATATTTTGTATTGGGGTCTATCTTTTCTTCAGGTCTAATAGTGTTTGATTTATATATCTGGGTACATACATGTTTATGATATGTCTTCTTGCTGGATAGATCCCTTTATCATTATATAGTGGCCTTCTTGTCTCTTTTTGTGGTTTTTGGTTTAAATTTTATTTTATCTGATATATGAATAGCTACTTCTGCTCCTTTTTGCTTTCTGTTTGTATGGTATACCTTTTTCCATCCTTTCACTTTTAGTCTGTATGTGTCTCTACAGATGAGGTAAGTCTCTTGAAGACAGCATTTAACTGGGTTTTGATTTTTAATCCAGTCATTCTGTGTCTTTTGAATGGGAAATTTAATACATTTATATTTCAGGTTGTTATTGAGAGGTGTTGTCTTACTCCTGGAATTTTATCACTTTTTGTTTGGATGTTTTAAATATCTTTTTTTCTTTCTTCCACTTTTATTATTTGTCTTCAATGTCTGTTTTTTGTTTTTTTTTTAAGGCAGTAACATTTAGTTTCTCTTTTCTCATTTGCATTGTGTTTTACAGTTACTTTTTCTTTCTTGTGTATTCACGGTAGCGATTATTGTTTTTCAGATTCCAGATGCAGGACTCCCTTAAGGATTTCTTCTGGGTTGGTCATGTGGTAGTGAACTCCCACAGCTTTTGGTTTGTTTTTTTTTTTGAAACACATTATTTCCACACATTTTGAAGGATAGCCTTTCTAGATATATCATGCTTGGCTGGCAGTTTTTTTCTTTTAGTATTTTGAATATGTCATCCTATTTTCCTCTTGCCTGTAGAGTCTCTGTTGAGAAGTCTCCTTTAGTCTGATGCCGGCTCCCTTATAAGTGGTTTTACCCCTTTCTCTTGCTGCTTTAAGGATTCTCTGTTAGTCTGTGAGCTTTGCCAGTGTGACTATAATGTGTCTTGGAGAGGATCTTTTTGAATTGGATCTCTGGGGATCTTTGAGTTTCCTGGATCTGAAGGTCTGCACTGTGGTCGTGGCTGCTGCTGTGGTGGCAAGCCATCTTTGTGGAGTTAGAAACTGTGGTGATTGCTGTATGAACCACCTCCACAGAAGCAGTTTGGGGACTTCCTTTCCTTGAGGCAGAGCTCCTCCTGCCTCCTGTGTAGTTGGGGAGTGGGTTGGGGCTGCCCAGGGCACTTTTCTGCCTTGGGCCTCCCTGTCACTGTGGCATTGCTCTTCCCACTTCCTGTGCAGGTGAGAGGTAGGTGAGTTGGGGCCAGGTGGGGCAGTTCCCTGCCTTGGCCCTCCCTGTTAAAGTGGCAGTGGCAGTGGTGACCATATTTAAACTTTTGCTAAATAACTTTTTCATTACTATTGGAACTTGACAGAAAAAAAAAGGAGTCTTTCCTAGTTATTGGATAAGAATTCTAAAATGATTGGTTGTGTTTTGTTTTTTGTCTTGTGGGATTTGTTTTTGCTTTATTTTGTTTTGTTTTGTTCTACTACAAGCACTGAAAAACAATTCTAACAAATTTGAGCAGAAACAAAATTTATTGAGAGAAATGATAAAAAAAAAAAATAGTCCAAAGTAAATCTACAAATTCAAACTGAGTTGTCAGGTAGTTGGCCTAGGATCCATACGAAGAGAAATGCTGCTTCCAAAATCACCTTCCAATGGGACCACAGACCTCTTAACCAAGCATCTTAGCTCTATGGCTCTTACCGTGCCTAAGTGCTGACCAGCTGGCTTTCCCAGAAAAATGCTGGAAATGGATGAAAGTGCATATTCAGACAACAAGGATCCTGTGTTTTCCCACTAAAAGCGTGACTTCTAATATTTTTTCTACTTAAATGAAGACCCACACGGAGAAAGGATTTTCCACTGCAACATGCACCACACTGTGACCCAGAAGAGTCCTGACTTTGGCATCTCTTTATCGGGTAATGGGAAAGCCAAGGAAATATATATATTCTCTTTTATTGCTGAACTGGCCTTGCAAGACTCCTCTTCCAACATAAAACCTAATCCTTAACCCATGATTAGAAATGCTCAGGAGTGTGTTGTAAATCATAGTGCAGGATGACAATTTACATGGAACCCTTTCTGCATAAGCTCAGCAACAGTGAAGAAATTGTCTTGCATTACAAGAAGCACNAGCTGGCTTTCCCAGAAAAATGCTGGAAATGGATGAAAGTGCATATTCAGACAACAAGGATACTGTGTTTTCCCACTAAAAGCGTGACTTCTAATATTTTTTCTACTTAAATGAAGACCCACACGGAGAAAGGATTTTCCACTGCAATATGCACCACACTGTGACCCAGAAGAGTCCTGACTTTGGCATCTCTTTATTGGGTAATGGGAAAGCCAAGGAAATATATATATTCTCTTTTATTGCTGAACTGGCCTTGCAAGACTCCTCTTCCAACATAAAACCTAATCCTTAACGCATGATTAGAAACGCTCAGGAGTGTGTTGTAAATCATAGTGCAGGATGACAATTTACACGGAACCCTTTCTGCATAAGCTCAGCAACAGTGAAGAAATTGTCTTGCATTACAAGAAGCACATGTAAATGGTACCTAACTGGCATGACAGAGTGAATTATATAAGATTGCCAATATAAAATGTGGTGGAGTACTATTGGCAACAAAGTTTCTGACAATCTGCCTGTGAGGAGGTCGAGTCTACTTCCCTTCCTTTTGTCTGTTGAATGGCACTGTGACTGACTTTGACCATAACCACGGAAATTTACATTATATAAATCCAGAGACTTCATAGGTCTGCAGGTTCTGCTTCTGCTTGCTTGAAATGTTGTTTTTTAGGAGCAGACTGTCATGCAGTGAGAATGCCAACCAATGTAGAGAAGACACATAGAGGAAAACGGAGGCACTGCAGTTGGCCTCCTCAGCTGACCTACCAGAAGACAGCAAAAAAAGCCATGTGAGTGAAGCATTATGGAGGTTACAGACCAGACAAGGCTCTAGGGGACCAAAGTCACATCATGCCACAAAAAAACCATGCAACTGAATTCATTTGACACACAGTAGTGTGGGAAATTAAAAGAAAGAGATGTTTTTAGTTTACAGTAACTTGCTATACAGTTATAGATAACTAATACGCCATGTTGTGTTGTCAATGCCCTGGATTTTTATCTTTGCCCCCAGATTTGAATATATTGAGGAAATATCTTACTTACTGAATAGATTTTATTATTTTCTCTATATGTACTTTAATTTTTGCTTATAAACTAAATTCCCCTCTTGGTTAATCTCATATTTCTGTATTTTATTTTTGGGTAGCATGTTACACAGCAATAGATAAACATTAAGCGACATGGGAAGTGGGGAACCAATTTTAAAAAGAAGTAAAATATATAGATAGCATTGGCCTACATTCAGGTGGTGGACACTAGCTTGAAGGCTTAGTGAGCAGAATCTTAAAGGGTGGAGACCGGAAAACAGTGAGATAATTGCTATTGGATACTGAAGAAAAAAGTGTCCAAATACATGTCAGTAGAACAATTAGTAAAATTGTCGTGCATGGTTACATGGAAGAAAAAAGAAATCTACCTAGTAAAGTTGTGAGTGTGGCTAAGGATAGTTCTATGGAAAATGCTGAATGTGACAAATGTTTTTATTTTGCTGATTATAATATTCCCTGAGCAAATTCCACTTGATAATGATGTACCATCAGACATGATAGATAGATAGATAGATCTGTATTCAATTGGCTAATATCTTATTAAGGGTTTTTGTTTGTCTTTCTCTCCTTATGATCATAAAGAAAATGTTTCTGTTTTTCTCTGTTTATAATGTATTTGTCTGGTTTTGGTATCAGG
>NW_007734791.1:22897-32571 GCF_000696425.1 Galeopterus variegatus
CTGATATCTTAACTATATTAAGTTCATTGAAAAGGCTTTAAGCACACATCACCTTTCTTTTATATATGTAGAACCCTTTGGGTTATCTAATTGATAAAATTTAGTAGTTTTTATCTATCAAACAATTTTTCCATGTGTTCTATATTGTCAAATTTGGTGGCACAAAATTATTTATAACATTCTCTTGTTATGTTTTTAGTATCTGTAATATTTGTAATAATGTCCTTTCTTATATCTCTACTATTAGAAATTTTTATTTCCTTTCTTATTTTCTTTTGCAGTCTGCCTAGATTATAGATTTTGTTTATCTTTTCAAAGAAACAGCCTTTTGTTTGTTTTATTTATTTTTTAAGTTATTTTTTGTTTTCAGTTTCATCAACTTCTGGGTCTTTTTTTCTCTATTATTTCTTTTATTTCACTTTTATTTTAATTTGTTGTTTATTTTTCTAGTTTCTAAAGTTCAAAGTGTGCTCATTGTCTTGAGACATTTCATTCATTTCATTATAAGCATTTAATGGTATAAATTTACTTCAAGCCTGGTTTTAGATTAATCTCACAAATTTTGATGTGTTTTCATTTTCATTAAATTCAAAATATTTTTCGATTGTTCTTTTGAATTTTTCTTGATCTAAGTAGTATTAGAAATGTGTTGTTTGTTTAATTTTGAAATAAAGGTCAATATTTATCAATCAACATAAAAAATCCTCAACAAAATGCAACCAAACTGACAATAGTAATGTATAAAAAGGATTATATACCACGGCCAAGTGAGATTTGTTCCTGGAATACAAGATTGGGTTAACACTCCAAAAGCAATTACTTTAATACATTATATTAGTAGAAAAAAGGAAAAATCTACATTCATATTTCAATAGATGCAGAAAGCACATTTGACAAAATCTGGCACCCTTTCATGAAAAAAAAAAAAAAAAACACTCAACAAACTAGGTCTAAAAGGGACCTCGGCCAGTTAAGAAGCATTTCTGAAACGCCCCCATCTAACGTAACACTTAATGTTAATATACTGAATTCCTTATCACTAAAATCAAGAATAAGACAAAGATGTCTCTTGCTTTTTTTATTCAGTATTGTACTGAGAGTTCTAGCCAGGGCTGTGAAAAAAAAGAGAGAGAGAGAGAATTCTGAAAGAAAAGGAAGAAATAGAACTAATTCTTTGTAGATAGCATTATCATGTGTAAATAAGCCATAAGGAAAGCACTAAAAAAGGATTAGTACTAAACACAAGGTAAGCAGTATTGCAGAATACAAGATGGATATTCAAAAACTAACTTTATTTCTATACACTTGCAGTGAACAATCTGGAAATAAAAATAAGAAAATAATTCCATTTACAATAGCATCAAAAAATAAAGAAATTATGCATACATTTAATTAAAGAAGTGCAAAACTTATACTCTGAAAAACTCCAAACATTGTTGAAGGAAATTACATAGGCCTAAATAAAAGGAAAGACGCTCATGCTCATGAATCAAAGAACTTAATATAGTTAAGATATCAGTATTTCCAAAATTGATCTGCAAATGGAAAGTATTACCTATCAAAATCTTTTCTGTCAAAATTATAAGAAAAAGCTACAAAAAAATTCCTTATGAAGGTAGATGCTAAATTTCAGAACAAATATTAGCAAATCAAATCCGCAAAATATTTTCATGTGGGGCTTATCAAGAGAATACAAGATGGGTTTTACAAAAAAAAAACGAAGAGTTATACTATGTGCCTTTGTCCTGCTTCCCATTAGAATGGGAGTGTTGATGACTGACCTTGGGCTTGGCAAAGTGACCTGACAAGAAGCAATGAAAGAGAAGCGAAAGTGGCAGTGTGCAGTGAGATGGCACTTTAAGTGGAAGGTGCATTTCCACCAGCTCTCTTGAGCTTCTGCCTTTCTCCATGAACCCAGTAAGCCCACAAAGCCCTTGTTTCTTTATCCTTGGGCCTGGGTTAAAAACAAATGGTAAAACCTGTATATTACCTTAATTTGAACTGCAGCCTGGAGTCCACCCTGGCCTATAATATGATTCCAACCTAGATCAACCAACCTACAGCAGTTTTCAATTTGCTGACCCATGAGCTTGAAAAATATTTGTTTTTGCAGGCCATTTTGTTTGGGTATTGATTGGTATGCCACTTATATGACATCACACTGTCCTGGCTGGAGCTTCCAGAAAGTATGAGTTAGAACTGTTCAGGATCTTCTCTTTAGTGACCCATGTTAGTGATGCACTTTCAGAAATCTTTTTCCTCTGAAGTTCATCAGGGACAGGATTAAATTATTTCAAGTTTTCAATTATTTCAGTTTTACAAAGAAACAACAGCAACAAAAAAGCAAAAGAACAAATGAAAAAAAAGAGTGCCCAGTTATTTCATTTCTATTGTGTATGGGGTACAGTTGTCCTGGCTTAAATCAATACTTTTCTCTCGCTTCTCTTCTTAATGGTAAGATGGTTTCATCAGATTCCTTCCTAAAACTCCAATTATATTCAATAAGAGTTCTTTAAATATCTACAGTATGCAAGTCTGGAGATAATTGTGGTGGAAGGGGAGAGGGCAGGAAGAAGGAAAGATGGGTAAGTTATGTCCATTACTTCTCAAATGAATTTTATCTATTTACATTCTTAGATTACATTCTTATCCATGCATCTAAACATTTTGAATTGGTCCACTGTTGTTACAATTGTACAATACACCACGTGCAAAACATAGTGACTTACACTAACAAGCATTTATTTGTCTTACTCATGGGTTTACTGGTTAGCTGAGGTGGTTCTACTTCAAACTGCAGATTAGTTTAGCTTGGCTCAAGATTCCTGGTTGAGTTCACGTACATTCCGTTTGTCTGCCTTTTATTGTAGTTGTTATTGTTATAAATTGTTTGTCCCACCTATAAGTAAGGATAAAGGTTCAACTGTTGTTTGGTCAGAGCAGGGTGCTGATAACACCAACGTCCAGGGTTTAATCCCTGTACGAGGCGCAGCCAGCTGCCCTCCCAACTCCACAAAAAGTTCAACTGTTGCAAGACAGAGACTCAAAATAACCATGACATTTAACAGATAGAAAATCATTTATCTTTCACGTAAAGGTCAACCTGGTAAGGGCAGCTAAGATTCTGCTACGGTTTCAGAATAAGACAGTTCTGCTACCTATGATAGTAAGCCAATGTCCTGGATTCTTTTTGTCCTGTTGATCTAAGAATCTGAGGTACATCTTGTGGACCAAGATGGCTGCAACGGCTCCCACCATCATATCTGCATTTCTTCCAGCAATAAAAAAGAAAAGACAAAGTGGGGGGGAAGTTCTTTCCCTTTGAGAACTTGGCCAAGAAATGATGTACATAACTTACACTCATATCCCATTAGTCAGACCTTAATCAAACGACTGTACCTGGGTGTCAAACTAGCTCTCCTATCACAAACAACTAGAAAACTGGACAACATATACAAAATAATTGTTTTCAAGTACAGAACAACAGGCAGAACAAAATAGGCTAAGAGATGTTTTTCTTGCCCTTCTAGCCATATTCTCCCTCCCCCATAAGCAACTGTATTACTGTGTTTAATGTTTATGTTTTTATTCTAATGTGGTCTTATGAAAGTGTATTGTTATTTTGTATGTCTATTTAACATTACATAAATGGCATTAAATAATGTATATCATTTCGCTTACTGCTTGAAAAGAGTGTGAAGCTAAGTGTTTTCGAGGTCTATTCATGTTGCTATGAGTATATATAAACCCCTTTTTCTACCTGCTACACAATACTCCATAGTGTTCCCCTATCAAATTATATTTAAGCACTCTTAAAGCTGTAATCATCCTCACACATATCATCTTGTGGGTGTGTAGGAGAACCGGCTTGACTACATACACTGGAATGTGCGCACACACACACAGAGGATGGGAATGCCTGGTATACAGATTATATATGTATAGTTCATTTGACTACATGAACTATAGTCTACTTTCCCACCAAAGTCACATCAGGATTCCTATGATTGCCACATCTTTTCCAACATTTAGAATTGTCCAGCTTTCTAATTTTTAACAAAATAAAGTAATATTTCTTTATTGACTTTTTAAAGGGATTTCAGTACAGTGATTTTTAGATTCTTTTTCAAAGCTTATTAGCTTTTTGGGTTTCTTCCATAAATTGCCTGTTCATAACAACTTTTCATTTTTCTGTTGGGATTGTGGTCTTTTTCTTACTTATTTTTCAAGGATGTCTTATATACTCAATAGTTTTACATTTTTTCTTTGGTTAGTCTTAATGTTGTCTTCCCACTAAAGAGAATGGAATGTTTCCTCATTTATTCAGATATTTGATTACTCATCATGTGCACTATATTTATTAGACTCACATGGCCCACCAAGAATAACCAAGAATTGCATCAATTTTATACCCTTTCCTAGAGTTTCATATTTTTCTTCATAAAGTTTTTACACATACTGGTTAATTTTCGTTATGTATGATTTTTGTTGTTGCTAATGTAAATGGTATATTTTATTATATTTTCTAGCCCTTTATTCTGATGAAGAGAAATGCTGTTGATTTTGTAGAATGATCATGTATTCAACAACCACACTGAACTCTCTTAATATTTCTAATAGTTTATCTGTTCATGCTTTTGATTTTCCCACAGAGAGGATTATATCTGTTATGGTATAAACATTTGTGTCCCTCTAAAATTCATATTTGATCCAAAGTTGAAGCCCTGACCCCCAGTGTAGCTGTATTTGCAGATAAGACCTCTAAAGAAGTAATTAAGGTTAAATGAGGTCATAAGGGTGGGGTCCTTATCTGATAGGATTAGTGTTCTTATAAGAAGAGACATGAGAGCAACCTCTCCATCTCTCTTTCTCTCTTTCCTTCTCTCTCTCTCTCTCTTTCTCTCTGTGAGCACATAGTGAGGTGGCCATATGCAAACCAGGAAGAAAGCCCTCACCAGGAACTGAATTGTCAGAACCTTGGTCTTGGACAACTCATCCTCCAGAACTGTGAGAAATACATTTATTTTGTTTAAGCTACCTAGTCTATGATATTTTGTTATGGCAGCTAGAGTTAAGACAACATCTGTGAACAATAACAATTTGATCCCCTTTCTTTCAGTGCTATGCCAGTCTTTTTCCTTACAGTTTTGACCAGAACATCTAATAAAAGAAAAAGTTAACAAATAAATTGTGGGTCCTTTAATCAGTCTGAATAGTTAACCCTTATTAGCCAAACTTCTTGTCAAGATCATTCCTGAAAACAGATGAAGATCTTATAGTACCTACAGTCCTGCGTTACTGATCTAAGAATAGTTCTTGGTCTGCTATACTTGCCTGTCTAGACTGTTCTTGCAAAACTTGTAATAAATAGACTGCAACTACACTGAAAAGTGGGAGCTAGTCACTTATCCTTATAGAGGCTACATGGCTTGCAGCGTATTCCAGCTGAGGGACACGAGACCTGGAAACATCTCTGTGCAGATGTAACTCTGATGTGTGTCAAATTCTTATCAATATCATCACCAAATTTTATACAATGTATTGTGACCAGGAATATCCAAAGCTGAGGCTGAGTTTCTGAGTCTCTCGACTGCTGCTGTTATACCGTTCTGTATTCTATCTAGGTAAATTGGTGCTAGAAAAGCCTTGTATTAGTCCATTTTATGTTGCTTTTAACAGAATACCTAAAACTGGGTAATTTATAAGAAAACACAATTTATTTCTTACAGTCCAACTCCAGGGGGCACATTTGGTGAGGACCTTCTTCTTGGTGGTGACTTCCTATAGATTTCCATGGTGGTACAAAATATCACATGGTGAGAATGGGGAACAGTGCTGCAATGTGCTCATCTGATCTCCTTGTAAAGCCATCAGTCTACTCCCTGATAACCCATGAAATCATTAACCAATTATTCCATGAATGGATTAATCCATTCATGAGGTCATAGTCCTTATGATATAATCACCTCTTAAACACCCTACCTTTCAAATATCATAATCATATTTCCCACCCTCAACACTGTTACAATGGGGATCAAGTTTCAAACACATGAACTTTTGAGGGACATATTCAACTCATAGAAAGCCTAATTGTGTATTGTGAGTTCAATGACACCTTAATCTGAAATTCACTCCAATGACCTTTCAGAAAGGTATTAGAAGAGGGATAATCTTTCAGACACTTGGCTCAACATGGCAGAGAAACTTTTGGGTAACAAAAAAAATGGAAAGAGAAGATCTGATGAATCTTTGGTGCCAGGATTGAACCCAATTTATTCTGATTTGAGGTAGCAAAACTTTATTGCAAAGTACAAGGAGCAGATATAATCAGTGGAATTTAGACGACATAGCTTTGTCCCCTAATTAGCAAAATTCATTGATAAAGGGAGGCAAATGGGGAAATGGCTAGAAATACAATTCTTTGGTTGCTAATATTCAGCAAAACTTAATCCAATAGAGGAACAAAAATCAAATGAACAGACTAATCTAATACATCGGAGATAAATACGTAAAATGTAAGATGGGCAGTAAACAACAAGTAGTTGTTTACTGTGGACCTGAGCAGAAATAATGCTTACCCAGGAGATTAACCACCCCTGAGACCACTGGTAACAATATGAACCATCCATTTGCCTGGTAGACAGGATCAGGTTGCCATGAAAAAAGGAAGGTACAGTGTTAGAAATCCAAATCACTATGTCAACAAATATCAGCAGTAATTTGATGAATTCTTGCCAGCCTGGATTCTCAGAAGAAAAAATCAAGACAATAATTAAATGTTAAATATAACTAAATGGAAGAGATTATTTGGCCCAGATACTAATCCACAGTTCCACACCTCAAAAATAACTCATCCTTGGGCCGGCCCTGTGGCTCACTTGGGAGAGTGCGGTGCTGGGAGTGCCAAGGCTGCGGGTTCAGATCCTATATCGAGATGGCTGGTGCGCTCACTGGCTGAGCGTGGTGCTGACAACATCGTGCCGAGGATTGTGATCCCCTTACTGGTCAGGAAAAAAATAAAATAAAATAACTCATCCTCTTTGCCTTAGGAAAGGCAGGGGTCAAACAAAAGTATTCCATAAATGGTAATTGCCTGACTCTTGTGCATAAGGATAAATAGGACACTCCCAAGAAGCTGCTGAATTGGGCCGGCCCGGTGGCGCACTGCTACAGTGCGCCGCTTGGGAAGCACGGCGGCGCTCCCGCCGAGGGTTCGGATCCCACATACAGACTGGCCACTCACTGGCTGAGCGAGGTGCGGGGGCAACACCGAGGGTTGCGATCCCGTTGCTGGTCACGAAAAAAAAAAAAAAGGAAAAAAAAAAAAAAAGCTGCTGAAATATTATAAACACAAGGAATGGCAATCTTATATTGGTTATATTAAAACTGGAGAATTATCCCAGTGAAATTCTTTTAACATAAACTCTGAAAGTTACATTGCAAAGGGGGTCTTCTCAAACTGGAGCTTCCTAAATAATCCTCCTTCAAGACAGAAAAGACAAATTTTCTGGAAACTGTGACAGGCTTGCTAATGGAGTTGCCATGCGAGGGTCTTAAGGATGGGAGAAACATGCATGCCATTTAAAAGAAAGGAAAAGGTCAAGGAAAAAAGAAAACAATAAGTGGATGGAAATAAAAGGCTCTTCCATATGGAACTATTTAGGTAGGTAATAAAAATGTGGAATAAAAAGGGGGAAATTGACAGGTTCTAACCAAGAACTGGTGGTGCACTGCTACTAGCTGAGAATTGAAAAGCCTAAGCTCAGGCCGCTGTGCCTACCAAACTGCAAGTGCTCTGTCAAGTTTGCGCTATTTGCCTCAGCTTGCCTTTCAATCCAATGTGCTGAAAAAGATTCAGATAATAAAATGTTTGACCTACGTATGGCTTACTGCGTTTTTTAAGACAATATAACAAAACCAGATTGACTTAAATGTTACGATATATTCACCTGACCCATGGAAGGAGATCCAACATGATAGCTGTGCTTGGGGTTGGACGACCTGAAGTGATGAACAGAGCTCTCCAGGATTACTAGGTACTGGTGTGGAATGTGCAACAGCATCTGCAGAAACAGAGAGGACAATGTTACAGCTCCAGTGGTACAGCTCTGAGGAGACAGTGATTATGTTTTAGGAGACTTAAGGCTGATGGTAACATACATATTGCAAAATGTGAAATTAAAACACATCCTGGGGAGCACAAAGTTATCCTGAGGTAAACACTTCCACCTGAATGTATAATTGGAATGGATATTGTGTGTAAATGAACAATTTTTGCCTCTATTAATTTTTAATCAGATATCAGTCAACTACCCTTCCCCCAGTTTTATTTGGACATGCCACATGGGAAATTCTAGAATTTCTAAGCCATTTCTATGTAGTTTACAGTAAGCAATACCTAATACCCATAGGGTGATTTCTGCTTTGATTGAAAAGATGATAAGAGAAAGAGTATCAAGCATCATTGTATGATAATCGTGACTGACTTGTATGAAAAGTAGATCATAGAAGCAGCAAACAATCAGAAAATGAAATTTAAAACACAATAATATTTACATTATCACAAAAAGATCCATATTTAGGTATAAATTTACTAAAACATGTACAATTCCTATGTGAGAAACCTCGGATGAAAGGAATCAAAGAACTAAATACATGGAGAGATAGTCCATGTACGTGGCTCAGAAGATTCAATATTGTGAAGATTTCAGTTCTTTCCAACCTGATCACTAGACTCAAAACAAGCCCAATCAAAATTCCAAGAAGTTATTTTGTTGACACTAGCAAGCTGATCCTAAAGTTTATATGGAAATGCAAACACACAGAATAGCCAACAAAATATTGAAGAACGAAAATGGAGAACTGACACCACCTGAAATAAAGACTTCCTATATGGTACAGTCATTGAAACAGTGTGGTATTGTGAAAAAATAGACAAGTGGATCAATGCAACCAATAGAGAGCCCAGAAATAGACCCACACAAATATAGTCCACTGATCTTTGACAACGGAGCAAAGGCAATTCAATGGAGAAAGGGTAGTCTTTCCAACAAATATTGCAGGAACAACTGGACATCCATGTGAAAAAAAGAAATCTAAATCCAAACACAGCCCTCACACCCTTAACAAAATGGATCATGGACATAAATATAAAGTGCAAAACCCTGAAACTCCTAGAAGATAATACATAAGAAAATATAAGTGACTTTTTATATACAACACCAAAAGCATGATCCATGGAAGAAAAAATAGATAAGTTTGGGTTCCTTAAAATTAAAAAATTCTGCTTTGTGAGACACACTGTTAAGGGAATGAAAAGACAAGCTGCAGACTGAGGGAAAATCTTTGCCAAACACATATCTGATAAAGGGGTGGTATCTGAAATACACAAAGAACTCCTAGAAATTAACAATAAGAAAATAACCCAATAAAAAAATGGGTAAAAGGTCTGAACAGATACCTCATCAAAGATTATATGCAGATTGCAAAAAGGGGTATGAAAAGATTTTCTTCATATGTCGTTAGGAAATTGTAACTTAAAACAAGAACATACCATTACACATCAAATGCCAAAACACTGACAACAGCAAAGGCTGGCATGGTTGTGCAGCGACAGAAACTCTTCTTCATTCCTGGTAGGAAAGCAAAATAGTACAGCCACTTTGGAAAACAGT
>NW_007734791.1:33588-34424 GCF_000696425.1 Galeopterus variegatus
GAGAGCAGCAAGGACCTAGGAGGGATTTCTGCCTTCACGAAAGAGGTGAGTGAGCAAAGCCGCACAGTCCAGTGGCTCAACCCACAGGGGAATTTGCAATGCCTCTGTGGCCAAGCACACGATGGCGGGAACTACTTGGAGCCCACACAACTGGATTGATCCTGGGAAGGACACAGGCAGAGCCGCCCCCACCATTTGGTTCCCAGGCTGTTGCAGCAATGGCAGCTTGGGATCAGTCCCAACACCCGAGGGCATTTTGGTTCAGCCCCCGCAGTGGTCCACACCCCTGAAGCCACATCATTGCACCCGGTTGCCTACACCACATGGTGTCCTGCACCCTGGGAACAGGCAGTCTAATACAGTGAAGGTGCCACCCCCAGGATGGAGGGGGTCAGCACGTACACTTCACAGAGACAAACAGCCTCCTAATATGGGCCTCTGGACATGTNGCCTGCAAACAAATGGTTATAGCAGCTTTATTCATAATTGCCAAAACCTGAAAGCAATCAAGATGTCCTTCAATAGGTGAATGGATAAACAAACTATGCTACATCCAGGCAATGGAATATTATTCAGAGCTAAGAAAAATGATCTCTCAGGCCATGAAAGGACATGGAAAAATCTTAAATGTACATCACTAAGTGAAAGAATCCAGAGGAGGTAGCTGAGCGAGATGGCTGACTAGAAGGATACATGGCTTGACTCTCCCACAAAGACAGAGCACACATCAAATACACAGCTACACTTGGATGAAAAAGGTGAAGGGAGAGAGCTTAACACATAAAAGGAGCAGCAGAGATGCTGGTGTGTGCAGAAACTGAGGATAGCCAAATAGA
>NW_007734791.1:36541-36787 GCF_000696425.1 Galeopterus variegatus
AGCTCGAGCCTGGTTCCCCTCTGACCTCTCTGGTCATCACCCATCAACCTTTTGGAGCATGACCTTTATCACTCTTTATTTTGTATGATTCATCTGTTCCGTTCTCACTCAACTCATTGAATCACCTCCTTACATCTCATCACGTGAACTATCAGTAGGTTCTGGGTATGTAGGTAGCATCTAAAGCTGACGATCCCAACTTGTCTGAGGAGGCCTTGATATCTTCCTGGACTTTAAGACCTCTCT
>NW_007734791.1:38855-39554 GCF_000696425.1 Galeopterus variegatus
CACGCACCTCCAAAAGGCCTTATGTGAAAACAGTCTAAGTGAAAACCCTGTACTTGCTGTGGAATGTTGATTCAAGATATCCCTTCAGCGCCTCTTCCTGCTAGATTACCATACAGCCAACAAACATTGGCTCTGTCACTTAGGGCCAACCAGACTGCCTCAAAGCCCTGAATTGAGAAGACCACCCCAGTTCTACTCTTCCTTAACAGAGTGACAGACACCATTCTGAAGAGACCCGAACTCTTACCCTGGTATGACTCCCATTGGGGACAGCAGAGAAAGACCTCCAATTCTCACTGGTTACATCATCCCAGAATCGTGACCTGGTCCTCATCAACGCCCCCTGCACTGACTGCCCAAGCTGCTCAGATCTTCATCCTGGGTCTGCCCCCCAGATACCTCAGCCCCTCATCTGCACCCCCTGCCCCGGCCATCCCAGGACCTCATCCACACCTCGGAAGATCACAAGAGGGAAAACCCCCAGCAGCAGGAGCACCAGCTGTAACTTGTCCGTCTCCGTCTAGGAGGGCAGGAAGATGCAGCGGGGTGGCTGGAGCCAGCAGCAAAGTGCCCAGGAAGGGCGAGGGCGGGCTGCTCTAGTGTGTGGATGAGAACAGGCTGGAGAGTCTAGTCAGAGCTGCTCCCAGGCTGTGGGCAGTGGCTTCCTTTTACACACTTGCCAGTAGGTGACTCACCTCC
>NW_007734791.1:41142-43380 GCF_000696425.1 Galeopterus variegatus
TATGTCACTGGGAAAGGGGCTGTGGAAGAAATAGAAAATAAAGGAGATGGAATAAAATCAAGTTGTTGAAACTTCCAAAGAACAAAGACGTTCTTTTGAAGCATTATTTTACAGAAAATACCCTGTTCTCTGCAAACTTGAAGAATCTAACAATCAATAATAAAGTATTGGAAGGAGAAGTGTTACCAACTAAGCAATCTGGGAAATGAAAATTTTTAAAAAAGAAAAAAATGACCTACTCGATTTTTCTTGTGTAAATTTATGCTCATTGAACACCCTGAGGATGTTTCCTAAGGAAAAGATAGCAGTGAGTCCATTACCTTGGAAAACTTTTAGAATGATATAATATGTTCCGTCCACATTGCTTACAATAAACAAACCTTATTGCAAGAAATTGTGAGACATGGTCCCACTAGAAAATATCTGGGACAGCTATGTAACTAGAGCAACAAAACATGGAGATGTTATGGCACTGAAACAGCTCCACTTGTGTATCTGCTACTGTGCATGAATAATTCAGAAACTTCCTAAGTTAAATCTTTGCCAGCAAAGGCCATGAGTAAGTCACAGCTGAATATACTGCCCCAGCTTCCTGGCTGGCCTTCCTTCATGCATCCTTCTCCATAAGGCTTCCTGAACATGTCTCCACATCGGGTTGTACAAAAGAATGATGAACATTATAAAAGGCGGAGTTGTACTGGATGGTACATGGCCGCAAATGAGATGGAGGTTTTGTGGCTATTCAGAAGTAGAAGAGGTCTGGGGGGCCTGTGAGGAATTGGGAGTTTCATGCATGCCATATGCTAAATTTATCCTGAGCCCATGAGGGCCCCCTTCCAGATGCCTACATGTGAAGGAGTCTAAGAGTTATTCCTAATTCATGTCTCTAGTCCAGACTTAGGTACTAAATTATTTCTTTTATTCCCCAAAGTATCTCAGTCCTCAGGATGTATCATATGATCAGCCCACTCAGAGGTCATCAGGCACAATCTCTCTCCCATGGAGAAGCCTCCTCTATCGCTTTCTCCTCCTGCAGACACCCCAGACAGTGGGTGTCCAGAGCCACCACAAGCTTCCAGGCCCACGCCAATCCCCATTGGATCTTCCAGTTATGTGTCTAGGCTGAGACCCAATAAGGGAAGTGCCCTGGCCAGACCACAGACTATCAAACCAAAAACTCATGGGTGTGTAGCCTGGTTCCTGCACTTACTGGTTAGGAGACCCGGCACTGAATGTGTATCACTCAATTTCCTCATCAATGAAACAGAGAATATAATAGCTCTGAAGTCATTATTTTACTGGTGTGATTCTTTGATTTTCTGTTCAATTATTAACCAGGAAATTCAGTTTAGAAAAGTTGGATTTAAAATGTAGACTGAAGGCCTGCAGGTTAACTCAGTTGGTTAGAGCATGGTGCTGATAACCAAGATCCAGGGTTGAAGCCCTGTGGCCAGCCAAAAAATAAAGTTTAAAAAAATTTTTAAAATAAAATATACAAAAATAACTAAAAATGACTAAATAAATGAAATGCGGACCTGGAATTACCACAGTTTATATTTAGTGGCATCAGTTCTCCACCTGTGCAATTTGGCCCAACCAGCAGTTCTGACTTCACCCCAATACACACATGACAAATACTTCCTTCCACAGGAGGCATCCGTTCCCCTCCCCCAACACCACACAAGGAGCATTGCTACCTTTGTCTACAGCAATGCTGAGTCCCAGAACTGCCATCTCCCTCCACCTACTCTTCTCTCTCACTCATTTCTACCTTGGAATCTGCTGTCACCCATCCAGGCCAAGGGTAAATTATATCACCTGAAAAAAAAAAATTCAACTCTACGAGGGGATGAACAGCCTGCCCCCTGCACTGACCCTTCTCCAATTCCAAAACTGCTCCAGTGAATATGCATCCTCTAAAAAATGTTCTCACGTGGATTTTGCATAATTTTCATTAAATTATGCACACAATATATTCTGATGGAACAGCTGCTCATTCTGGAACTCTGAATATGAAACCCACAGGTGCAGACCACCTGGACCCCATGACTCTCAGTCTGGTGCATCTGCCCACCCCACCAGCACAGTCCACCTCCCACTACCACCACCACTGCCTCGGCCCCACCCACACTGACCACCACGGTCACATGCTACACATTTTTCACCTGTGTCCCTTCATCTGTCACTGCTCAGATGTGGGATGTGGGTTTGGGACAAGAATGAATGTTGTATCTAGGT
>NW_007734791.1:44006-51034 GCF_000696425.1 Galeopterus variegatus
TCCTGCAGAGCATCCCTTTTCTTCACCATCTCTTTGGCTTCATTCTCCACATAACGTCACCACCCCACCAACAGGAAGGAAGGACCTCACTGAGGACACACTTAAGGGCCCACTTGAGAAGAGCAGCTGCCACACAGCCCCACACCCTCCCTGAAGCAGAGTCAGTGCCCGAGTGTTCTCATCTTATCCCAGAACTGGGAGTTGAGCTGCTCAGCCAGCGCTTGGTCACTTCGCCCACGAGTGAGGGATGAAGCTAAAGCCAGAGGAAAGCGGGGCCGTGGAGCTGTGTCGTGCTGGGAGGACCTCCCTTCCTGAGGGTGACGCTCCCGTTGCTGGAGCTGCGGGCTCTGCTGTGGACGGTGAGTGCCCGGGGTAACTAGGAGATCACTTACTGTCTGTGAGAAGCAGACTCAGCGTGGTCTCATGATCTTCACTCACCACCTGGTGTTACTCCATGATTACTTTATGTAACACGGCAAAAGGGATTTTGCTAATGTAATGGAGGTCCTACTCACTGAACTGTAAATTCTGGAAACTACCTTGACGGACTTCACTTATTCATGTGAGCCTTTTATACAGAGAGAGTTTCCTGTGGCTGGTCAGAGGACAGAAATGCAGAGAGTGAGGAGGATTCCACACGACAGCGGTATTTTGTTGCTGTCTTTAAGCATGGAAGGGGCCACCAGAAAGGACCTGAGAGCCAACTTCAAGTGCAAGCAGTGACCCATGGACCCATGGACAGCCACCATGAAAATACGACCTCAATCCTACATTCAAAACTAAGTGAATTCCCTCTTCTCAGTCAAGTCCTGCTTGTCCTCACCGTCATGTTATATTTATGAAGAAACTATCTGGCAAAGATAAGTAGAATATATGGCAAGGAAATGTCCACAAGGGTCCAGTGTTGGAGTGGAAGGCAAAGCTTCATAGATGGACTGTAAGTCCCTCCTGTGACCTAAAGAACTGACCCTGAGTCAAAGTTCTTGCAACATCAATCCTGAAGATAGAGAGGGGTCTTGTGGGGCCTACCATGCACTGATTACTGATCCAAGGATGTTTCAGAGTCCACTGTCCTTGACTGTCATGATGGTTCCTGTGAAACTTGTAATTTAGGGAAGGCAACTAAACTAAAAGACACAAGATAGTCACTCGCTCTCACAGGGACTGTAATCCCTGGTAGCAGGGATTTGAGCTGTGGGATCCCAGGGAAGTTGACTTCCCTGCCCTATCAGGCCCCATGGTGTCACTGTTACATTATCTTCAGGACCTAAGTGCGATTCTGTGTGGTGACGGGCGTCATGAGATGCTGCGCCTGAGTTTCAGGGCTGCTGTGAAGTGGCTGGTGTGCATGCTGCCATGCTCTGGTCTGTATGGCTTCTAACTAATTACTGCTGGAATAGCCAATTGTGTTTTGTGAGTTTGATCGACAATCCAAACCTGAAATGCATTCTGGTAGTTTTTCATTAGGATTCTCTTTTTGTTTCTTGACTTAAATGAAATGGATTAAAATTTCCTCTGTTAAATCCAAAGTTTGCTGTAGAAATTTGTTTTGGGCTACAGGTCCTGGGGGACCTTTACCAATAAGAGAAATTCCTTTTCATTTATTCCTTTCCAAGAGGTTTTTCTTGCTATTTTGTGATCACTGATGATGACCACCTTCACCACCTGGTTGGGGTACTGTTTTCAGGTTACTGCAGAGGTACATTTTTTCCTTGCTTTTATACTGTACTCTTTGGACACAAGTCACTAAGTGTAGCCCAGGGTATCTGATTTCAATGTTTCTATTAACTCACTTGCGTTTCTCAAATATTTTACAATGCCCAGAATTTACAGTGGTCATGAGGGTGGGGGCTGGTAATAATAAAGTACACATTGTGCACATGTATTGAAATATCAGACTGGATCCCATAATATGTACAATTACTATGTGTTAATTAAAAACTTTAAAAAATACTAGAAAAAATAAAAATAATAAAGAGCTGTCTCACTGGTCCTGCCTTCATCACTGTGACCCGTCTCTGGTTCCTTTTGGTGGGACCAGACGTGAGCACACCCAGATCATTTAGGCTGAAGTATTTGGTTTGTCTTATCACCACTGATGTTGTGGCCATTGCTGATTTTTTAGCCTTTAATAACAAAGCTCTATGGCAGGCTAAACTCCACAAAAATTAATTCAATGTGCCTTCACTTTCATCTCCTATCTGCAGCTCAACTTTAGAAGAAAAACTTTACGAAAAATACTTAAATTTGACATTCTGAAATAGAAAAGTAGATGTTTAGATGATTTCTTATGAGGCCAAAAAAATTTAAGCTGAATAAAAGTGATACAAAAATGGATTTATTTTTGTCAGTGTTTACAAGAGAAATATAAAATATTCCTATTACTTATGAGAAATTTATAATCCCTAATGAGAAATGTAAAATTATGTTGAATAAGTAATATTGTGTGCTAATAATATTCTCCGTGTTTGCATCACCACTGGTGAGTAAAANTAAAAAATACTAGAAAAAATAAAAATAATAAAGAGCTGTCTCACTGGTCCTGCCTTCATCATTGTGACCCGTCTCTGGTTCCTTTTGGTGGGACCAGACGTGAGCACACCCAGATCATTTAGGCTGAAGTATTTGGGTTTGTCTTATCACTTCTGATGTTGTGGCTATTGCTGATTTTTTAGCCTTTAATAACAAAGCTCTATGGCAGGCTAAACTCCACAAAGATTAATTCAATGTGCCTTCACTTTCATCTCCTATCTGCAGCTCAACTTTAGAAGAAAAACTTTATGAAAAATACTTAAATTTGACATTCTGAAATAGAAAAGTAGATGTTTAGATGATTTCTTATGAGGCCAAAAAAATTTAAGCTGAATAAAAGTGATACAAAAATGGATTTATTTTTGTCAGTGTTTACAAGAGAAATATAAAATATTCCTATTACTTGTGAGAAATTTATAATTCCTAATGAGAAATGTAAAATTATGTTCAATAAGTAATATTGTGTGCTAATAATATTCTCCGTGTTTGCATCACCACTGGTGAGTAAAAGAGAAGGAAGAAAGGGGTGAGGCCAGAGGGAGTTAAATATAAAGGAAAAAAAAAGAAAAAAGAAAAAGAGGATGAAAGAGCAGGAAAAATGGTATAGAGGGGAGATAAGAGATTTAAAAATATATATTGAGAGAGAATGTAAGCTGGTGGCAGAGATTCCTACAGTCACAATAGGAGAAGCATTTAATGCTAAAGAGAAGACATAAATCTTTCTTTGCCTGAAAACATATTTTACTCACTCTTCTTTTTTAAAAAATGCCTTCCCTCTCTCAAATCCCCCCACACATGTTGGAAGAATTGTCCACACTCTCTGTCTCTTCCTGTCACCGTCCGTTCATTTCTCAACCCACTGTGCTGTGACTTCTACCCACTACCCCACTGAACCTGCTCTACTAATAACCTCCAAGTTATCAAAGAAAACAGTGACGCAGCTCGAGCCTGGTTCCCCTCTGACCTCTCTGGTCATCACGCATCAACCTTTTGGAGAGTGACCTTCATTCACTCTTAATTCTGCATGATTCACCTGCCCCATTCTCACTCAACTCATTGAACAACCTGCTTAAATCTCATCACGTGAACTATCAGTAGGTTCTGGGTATGTAGGTAGCAGCTAACGCTGACGATCCCAACTTGTCTGAGGAGGCCTTGATATCTTCCTGGACTTTAAGACCTCTCTGTCCATCCGCCAATTGCACAGGTTATCCCCAGTCTTCCACGTCCCTTCCAACTACTGATTTGTGAAATGGAACCTCTCTGGGCACTCTACAGTTCCTTCTAAGTTTGAGGCATGAAAAGCCAGGCCATGATTCATCTGGAGCAATACAGTGACTGCAAAGGATGAAGAAATGCAGGGCAAGGAGGGCTGATGGTGATTTTCAGACACGAATAAAGAAGAGAGAGCAAACAAGGGTGAATTGATAGTGTTTGGTGTCAGGAAGGAGCCAGTGTCCAGGACAGAAGTGAAGATGCATGGAGGTTATGCGAGGATGCTGCATGCTCAACAGGAGCACACGTGGAGGGAGCCTGTGCAGAGAGACGTAGGGACATGAAACAGGTGAAGGGACAAACACCACTGCTGAGGGAACTAGCAGTTAATGTGCATACTTGTTCACTATTTTTCCTTGATACCTATTACAGAAATCTTGGCCTTCACAGCAATAGCTAGAAACCTTCAGNAAAAAAAAATTCTGTTCAGATCTTGTATGTTTAAAATTTCCTGTTTATTCTAGTCCATCTAAAATATATGCTTAAAAATAGTAGTATAAGGTATACCTGCTTGATTTGACTGTTCCCTAGTGTGGCATGCACTGTAAGTTGACTTGCCCAATGCCTCATCTTTCCTCCCTCCCTCTACTATAAACACAAGAAAATTAAATATTGTACTTAATTTTTTCTTAGTCTTCTTTGCATCTGGGATGGCTGTGTGACACAGTGCTGCCAATGAGATGTCAGCGGAAGTTGCTCAGGGGTATTCTAGGAATGCTTTTGCTTTTCTGACATAAAGGGAGATCAGCTTGCTTATGTGACTATTTGCGCTTCCTCCTTCATCTTACCTTGATCACTGGGCCAAGACACCTAATATACTCATTTTATCCAATAAATAGTGATGAAATCTCTTGGTGCTGAAACATTCACAACCTGTTTTCAGATAAAGCATTTAACAGCCTGCCTTTCTGATATGGAATCAGGTATGGAATATCATGCATAGTGGGTGCCCTTCTAGTAAGCAGATCTGGCACTTTGAGATGTTCCTGCTATTTTGAGGATTTGTATGCTCAAATCTCTAGCTCTCTCTATTCAAGTGTGTTTAGGACTATTAATGAGGCTCAGCTCAACTGAATCTTTTTTTAAGGTCAGGCTGTTAATTTTGAAATTAAAACAAAATTTTTGAAGTATAAAAGGAGAAGGATTCATTTAGGTAGGGACACAATTCCAGACTAAGGAAAGAGTCTACAGGTCTTTGGACTAAGAGATAAAACTTGATTATAAATGCTTTAGAATCAAAGAGTATGTTTTCTAAGCTTTTCATTGTGCTTGATTTTCAAATTATCTTAGCCACTTAAAGAAAATGATTCTTTCCTCAATTAAGACTATTACTTTTGGAGTAGTAGATCTGGGGAATGTGTGACTTGATAACTCTGAAATTTAAAGCTGGCTCACTCATTTTTGGTTGGCAGAAATGTTATTTACTTAGGGAGGTATCAAAAATTGTAACATTCCTGTGGTAAATATGAAGTACATTTAAGGTATTTGATTTGTTTTTTGCTTTATGCTTCTTACATACGCATGATTTGATTAATCTTCTCGTTGTCATTTTAGGAGATATCAGTATTCATAGGAATGACCCATCCATTTACCTAGCATACATTTCCTTGTTTTTCTACCTCTGGTGACTTTTACTTTCACTCATTTCAATAATTTGCTCTTGCTATCACTCATAAAAACTCTCTCTGGAATTTTAAGTCCTAATAACTTGTTCTCCAGCTGTAATCTCTTGAATGCCCACTACATCTGTTCTTTGACATAGTCAAAATCAGCATTCCTTTGCCCTTTCTCTTTTCACCCAATCCAGTTCTTCAAACACAGTAACCATTTTCTAGCCATCACCCAACTCCTTAGTTTGTGGCATTTCCCAACTCTAGATTAATCCAGGCAATTATATTCTCTGATTAGGGCTGTTGAGTACTACAGGATAAAACTAGCCACAGGGCATTCATGCTCCTATATTCATGGTCTTTAATATCATTTGGGCCAACAGTGTTATCCAACAATATTTCTATGAGTACTTAGTCAGTGCTTCCTCATTCCCCACAGCAACTATATCACATCCTTACCCATTCTTCTCATGATCCCGTCACTACTCTTCTCACTAGCAACAAATGACCTGCTCCCCGCTTCTTGACATCAGAGAAAAAAAAAAAAAAATGGAGACCATCAGGTATGAATTTCCCCAACTTTCTTACCCCATTCCATATTATCTCCTCTCCCACTCCCTTCTTCTGATCTCCTGCTAAGCTCTTATTCCTTTTGTCTAAGATCAATCCCTTCTATATTTTGGTTCTGTATACTCCCACTCTTCAAGGATCTTGCTCCATCATTTATTCTCCCCCTTTTACTTATATTTTTAAATTTCTCCCTCATTTTGGTTCTTTGTATCAGTATTAGGGTACTTCAAAAAGTTCATGGAAGGGCCGGCCCGGTGGCGCACTGCTACAGTGCGCCGCTTGGGAGTGCGGNGGAAAATAGACATGAAAGCTGATCCCAGGGCTCAATAGGCTGAGGCCAATGTGGCCTAGGACACCACTGGGTCCCAGGAACTCAGAAACAAAGTATGACTCTATGTACTCAAGCACATAACTTAGAGCTGGAAACATCTCTTTACATTGTTTCCATTGGACCTTTAAGGATATAAGTGTCTACAATGTGGGGATATCAAATTCCATAAAGAATAAATAAATTGGGCAAGTTTTGTGGTATGTGAATTATTTATCATTAAAGCCATTTATTTACAAAAGAACAAATAAGCTTGAATAAGAAGGTGAAGTGTTACTTGCCAGCTGATATGGGAAATACTGAAAGGTAAGACATAAGGAATAATGGTTTGGATTTTAACAAAGCAGGCCCAGGTTCAGATCTTGCATTTGAACAAAGCAGAGAGATTATATATCCTTAAATTTCATTTCCTAGAGCCTGGTTAAACACCCTAGCCTAGTACCAGCTCTGTGCTCACACTTTCATAAAGTTTAGGAGAAGTTTACAACATGAAAGATATCCCCTTCGCTATGGTGCCATTGCGTAGAGCAGAATCTGAGTATCTACGTACAGCCGCCCTGAGGCCAGGGTCCTTGGAGAACAAATAAGGCATAAAGACTGTGTGGGCTTCAATATCGGGAGGCAGACACTTTAGTGATCAAAAATCTCCTAGTGGGCCGGCCCGGTGGCACACTGCTACAGTGCGCCGCTTGGGAGCGCAGTGGCGCTCCCGC
>NW_007734791.1:51044-56673 GCF_000696425.1 Galeopterus variegatus
GATAGTGTTTGGTGTCAGGAAGGAGCCAGTGTCCAGGACAGAAGTGAAGATGCATGGAGGTTATGCGAGGATGCTGCATGCTCAACAGGAGCACACGTGGAGGGAGCCTGTGCAGAGAGACACAGGGACATGAAACAGGTGAAGGGACAAACACCACTGCTGAGGGAACTAGCAGTTAATGTGCATACTTGTTCACTGTTTTTCCTTGATACCTATTACAGAAATCTTGGCCTTCACAGCAATAGCTAGAAACCTTCAGTATCCCCCGAAACAACTTCCAAGCCTTACACGAATCAGAGCAGTCCAATATGGTGTGGTTGTAGACCCAGTCATCTGGAAGAAAAAGGCATTTATACTTAGTTTCAGAGAATAATACACGTAGCTCAAAAAAGGGGGACTTCACCCACCCAAACCTAGCCTGTCTCTGAAGCAGGAACACATCCACCTCCTGGCAAGAGCTTCCTCGGACTCCCCAACAGCATTACCTCTTGTACTGAAATAATATATATCCCTGGTTCTGCATCCACGGCCTTGCTCCACGGTGCAGTTGCCATTGCCTTCCACACAACGGCCCTTCATAAACTTGTCGCAGACCATACACAACGTGGCTTCAGCTGGGAAAATAGACATGAAAGCTGATCCCAGGGCTCAATAGGCTGAGGCCAATGTGGCCTAGGACACCACTGGGTCCCAGGAACTCAGAAACAAAGTATGACTCTATGTACTCAAGCACATAACTTAGAGCTGGAAACATCTCTTTACATTGTTTCCATTGGACCTTTAAGGATATAAGTGTCTACAATGTGGGGATATCAAATTCCATAAAGAATAAATAAATTTGAGTACACTTTCAATGGGTAAATTTTGTGGTATGTGAATTATTTATCATTAAAGCTATTTATTTACAAAAGAATAAATAAGCTTGAATAAGAAGGTGAAGTGTTACTTGCCAGCTGATATGGGAAATACTGAAAGGTAAGATATAGGAATAATGGTTTGGATTTTAACAAAGCAGGTCCAGGTTCAGATCTTGCATTTGAACAAAGCAGAGAGATTATACGTCCTTAAATTTCATTTCCTAGAGCCTGGTTAAACACCCTAGCCTAGTACCAGCTCTGTGCTCACACTTTCATAAAGTTTAGGAGAAGTTTACAACATGAAAGATATCCCCTTAGTTATCGTGCCATTGTGTAGAGCAGAATCTGAGTATCTATGTACAGCCGCCCTGAGGCCAGGGTCTTTGGAGAACAAATAAGGCATAAAGACTGTGTGGGCTTCAATATCGGGAGGCAGACACTTTAGTGATCAAAAATCTCCTAGCACGACATCCAGAGAACACACATATCTAAGGAAACCAGAGGTGTGAATAGTTGGTTCAAATCAAGACCCTCAGTGACCTCTTCCTGCTGGATCACTGCCCCTAGGCTGCTTCTACAGACAAAGTCTTGAGCAACCATTGGCTCTGCCATCAGACAGTCCGAAAGCCCTAAATTGAGAAAAGCACCCCAGCTCCAACAGGAGTGATGTCAGTCTTCCCCAAAAGAGTGATGACACCACTCTGAAAAGACCCTAATTCTTGCCCTGTTAGGAATCCCATTGGGGACAGCAGAGAAAGACCTCCAATTCTCACTGATTACATCATCCCAGAATCGTGGACCTGGTCCTCATCATCTCCCCCTGCACTGACTGTTCAGGCTGCTCAGATCATCATCCTGGGTCTGCTCCCCAGATACCTCAGCCCCTCATCTGCACCCCCTGCCCCGGCCATCCCAGGACCTCACCCACACCTCGGAAGATCACAAGAGGGAAAAGCCCCAGCAGCAGGAGCACCAGCAGGAACTTGTCCATCTCCATCCAGGATGGCAGGAAGATGCAGCGGGGTGGCTGGAGCCAGCAGCAAAGTGCCCAGGAAGGGCGAGGGCGGGCTGCTCTAGTGTGCGGATGAGAACAGGCTGGCGAGTCTAGTCAGACGTGCTCCCAGGCTGTGGGCAGTGGCTTCCTTTTACACACTTGCCAGTAGGTGACTCACCTCCGCCCAGGCTCAGGAAAGGCTCCCACGAGCCAGCCACTTTGGAGCTTCCAAAGACAAAGGATGTCCCTGGTGCCCCCTCCCGTCCTCTTCTAGATGAAGCCCATGACTTTCACTTCCCCTTTCCTCCCTCCTGGGTGAGAGCTCATAGTAAGAAAACAGACATCCTAGTACTGAGTTGGTGTTGGCAAGAGTGGCAGTAGTCATACTAGCAAACCTTATTCAGTATTTCTATAAACCAGGATATATGTCTGCTGCTACCATGCAATACCTCATTTAACATCTCAGCCGATCCAAAACACATCAAATATGTGCACCACAAATACTATGCAACAGCCAAAGTGACAGAGGCCTTGCAGTTGTCTAGGTTTTTGTGCAAAGTATGAAACAATTCCTGCTACATTCAACGCTATTATTTCAAGAGGCACCCAAAGATGCAGAATAATTTTTCTGGACAATTTTTAAATTTCTTATTTTTCCTTCAGAGGAATTTTCCCTACCACAATTAGTCTGGCAATACAGTCCTACGGTGGCCTGAGCTCATTCATCATGTTTAATAAAAATAACCAAGTCCCCAGACACTCAGCAAGCTTGGAGATCCAGACAAAGAGAAGGAATAGATCATGGAGCAAGATCACGATGGGGCAGGCTGATGCTAGAAAACATTCCAGGTCACAAAGGCAGCCTTGTTTTCCCTCTCTCCTCCTCTAGCTAGAAACCCCAACATGGCAGAGATCACGACAGTCAGCTTCAATGGTGATCCAGAGCCCTTTGCACAACGCATGCTGAGTGGACACAGCAGGCACTCAGGAAAGATTTCTGACTCAACAAAGAAGGATACAACACATGAAAGAATGCATGTCAGTGTGCTGGGCCAGAAAGCAACGACTGGAAAAGAAGGACCTAGAACTCCCCTGCACCCACAGACTGAGAGCCTGGCTGCATTCCATACCTTGACAGCAGGACCATAATGCGTGGCAGTTCCACTTCCCTGCTTTCAAAAGACAAAGACCATGCACGGCAGACACTGCAGGAGTGTGGGGTGCATAAAAACATGATTCCATGCTGTTCCCTGACCCAAACCAACTCATGAGTGTGCCTCTCGAATAGTGGCAGTGGAATTCCAGGGATGCTCACAGTTTCCAATATTATGTCACCAAGAAAGGGGCTGTGGAAGAAATAGAAAATAAAGGAGATGGAATAAAATCAAGTTGTTGAAACTTCCAAAGGACAGAGTTGTTCTTTTGTAGCATTGTTTTTCTGAAAATATCCTGTTCTTTGCAAATTAGAAGAATGCAATAATAATAATAATAATAATAATAATATATTAGAAGGAGAATTGTTACCAACTGTGGAACCTGGGAAATGAAAATTAGGAAAGAAAAAGGACAGAATGATCTACTCAAATTTTCTTGCTTACTTGCGGAAAATTGCGCTCATTGAACACCCTGAGGATGTTTCCTAAGGAAAAGATAGCAGTGAGTCCATTAACTTGGAAAACTTTTAGAATAATATATATGTTCCGTCCACATTGCTTACAATAAACAAACCTTATTTCAAGAAATTGTGAGACATGGTCCCACTAGAAAATATCTGGGACAGCTATGTAACTAGAGCAACAAAACATGGAGATGTTATGGCACTGAAAAAGCTCCACTTGTGTATCTGCTACTGTGCATGAATAATTCAGAAACTTCCTAAGTTAAATCTTTGCTAGCAAAGGCCATGAGTAAGTCACAGCTGAATATACTGCCCCAGCTTCCTGGCTGGCCTTCCTTCATGCATCCTTCTCCATAAGGCTTCCTGAACATGTCTCCACATCAGCTTGTACAGGAGAATAATGATCATTCATTTATTTGTTTGTTTATTTTTACTTTAACTTCTCAATATAAATTGTAATTGATTTTCATGACCCTTTACCCATTCGAATAATGATCATAGTAATAGGTGAAGCTGTGCTCAATGGTATGTGGCCCCAAATGAGATGGAGGTTTTGTGGCTATTCAGAAGTAGAAGAGGTCTGGGGGGCCTGTGAGGAATTGGGAGCTTCATGGATGCCATATGCTAAATTTATCCTGAGCCCATGAAGGCACCCCTCCAGGTGCCTACATTTGAAGGAGTCTGAGTTATTCCTAACTCATGCCTCTAGGCCAGACTTAATTACTGAATTATTTCTTTTATTCCCCAAAGTATCTCAGTCCTCAGGATGTATCATATGATCAGCCCACTCAGAGGTCATCAGGCACAATCTCTCTCCCATGGAGAAACTTCCTCCTCCTGCAGACACCCCAGACAGTGGGTGTCCAGAGCCACCGCAAGCTTCCAGGCCCACACCAATCCCCATTGGATCTTCCAATGATATGTCCAGGCTGAGACCCAATGAGGGAAGTTCCCTGGCCAGACCACAAACTATCAAATCAAAAACTCATGAGTGTGTAGCCTGGTTCCTGCACTTACTGGTTAGGAGACCCGGCATTGAATGTATATCACTCAATTTCCTCATCAATGAAACAGAGAATATAATAGCTCTGAAGTCATTATTTTACTGGTGTGATTCTTTGATTTTCTGTTCAATTATTAACCAGGAAATTCAGTTTAGAAAAGTTGGATTTAAAATGTAGACTGAAGGCCTGCAGGTTAACTCAGTTGGTTAGAGCATTTTGCTGATAACCAAGGTCCAGGGTTGAAGCCCTGTGGCCAGCCATAAAAACATTTTTTTAAAACTTTCATAATAAAATAAGTAAAAATAACTAAAAATGACTAAATAAATGAAATGTGGACTTGATAGGACCACAGTTTATATTTAGTGGCATCAATTTTCCACCTGTTCAATTTGGTCAAGCCATCAGTCCTGACTTCACCCCAACACACACATGACAAACACTTCCTTCCACAGAGGCATCTGTTCCCCTCCCCCAACACCACACAAGGAGCATTGCTACCTTTGTCTACAGGAATGCTGAGTCCCAGAACTGCCATCTCTCTCCACCTACTCTTCTCTCATTCATTTTACCTTGGATCCTGCTGCCACTGTCCAGATCAAGGACAAATTGTATCAATTGGTAAAAAAAAAAAATGCAAATCTACAAGGGGATGAACAGCCTGCCGCCTCCACTGACCTTTTTCCAATTCCAAAACTGCTCCAGTGAATATGCATCCTCTAAAAAATGTTCTCTGGTGGATTTTGCATAATTTTCATTAATTATGCACACAGTACATTCTGATGGAACAGCTGCTCATTCTGGAGCACTGAATATGAAACCCACAGGTGCAGACCACCTGGACCCCATGACTCTCAGTCTGGTGCATCTGCCCACCCCACCAGCACAGTTCACCTTCCACTACCACCACTACTGCCTTGGCCCCACCCACACTGACCACCACGGTCACATGCTACACATTTTTCACCTGTGTCCCTTCATCTGTCACTGCTCAGATGTGGGATGTGGGTTTGGGACAAGAATGAATGTTGTATCTAGGTGGAAGGATGTGAATCGAGGTCAGAAAGTACTGGAGAAATCAACCCTGAGTCTTTGCGTCAGTTTCTCAGATGACGTCAGTGTAGGATTTGTTCCCAACGTGTCAGGGAGAGTCCTGCAG
>NW_007734791.1:58151-62557 GCF_000696425.1 Galeopterus variegatus
TTCTCAATTTTCAAGATTCATCCACACATATGAAGTTACTTAAAATATGTACATATATATATAATAATATATTATATGTATATATAATAATATATATATATAGACATAGAGAGAGGATTAAGCAGGTTTGCCTAAAATAAGACCAAAACATAAACCACAAGAAAATAAATTGAGCATGATCAAAATTTAAAAACTTTATGCTTCAAAAGCACCATAAAGAAATAAAAAGACAACCAACAGAATGGAGAAAAATTATACTTCTGATAATGTACTTGTATCTAAAATACATCATAAAGAATTCTTCTAATTAAATTATTAAAAACACAACCCAATTAAAAATGGGCCAAGGGTCTGAATAGACAGTTCTCTAGAGAAGATATACAAATGGCCAGTAAGCACATAAATAGATTCTCTACGTCTTTAGCCATCAGGGAAAGCAAATCAAAACTACAATGAGATACCACTTCACACCACTAGTATGGCTATTATCAAAAATACATATGATAACAAGTATTTGTAATGATGTAGAGAAACGAGAACCTTCATACAATGCTGGTGGAAATGTACAATATTGCAGCCACTTTAAAAAAGATTCTGGAAATTCCTCAAAAGTTGAAGCTAAGAGTTACCAAATGACCCAGGAATTCTACTTCTAGGTATACATGCAAGACAGAGAAAAACTTATATCCACACAAAAATTTGTTCAGAAATATTTATAGCACCTTTATTCATAACAGCCCCAAAGTGGAAACAACCCAAATGTCTACCAACTGATGAGCAGATACGATAAATAAAAGGTGGTATATCCATAGAATGGAATAGCATTCAGCAATAAAAAGAAATGAAATACTGATACTACAACATGGATGAATCTTCAAAACATGCTAAGTGAAAAAATCTCCCCTTAAGGACTACATATTATATGATTCTACTTATCTGAAATATACAGATTAGGCAAATCTATATAAAGAAACTACATTAGTAGTAGCCTGGAGCTGAAGGTGGGGAGAAGCTGTGTTAAGGGGAGACAGTCAATGAGTGCAGAGCTTCCTCTCAGAGTGACAAAAATACTCTAAAATTCATTATGGTGATGGTTGCACAACTTTGAATATAGTAAAAACCATTGAATTGTACACATTAAATCGAAGAAAGATCTAACAAAAATTGTTGGAGGAATGCTTAGAGAACAGTGCCTGGCACATTATGACCCTCAAAAAATGCAAACTGAGATTTTTATTACTTCCTCATTTTTTTTTCCATTTCATTTTGTTCTGCACATAAAAAGCTAGGACATCTTTTCTCCTTCCTTTCTTTCCTCCCCTACATCACTTTAGTCACAGCATCCTTGTTTTGAATAGTAGTGTGACCCCATAAAAGTAAACACAGTCCTTGTTTTGAATAGTAGTGTGCAGCCATAAAAGTACACACAGTCCTTGTTTTGAATAGTAGTGTGCAGCCATAAAAGTACATACAGTCCTTGTTTTGAATAGTAGTGTGCAGCCATAAAAATGACCACGTAAGCTGAAACCAGGCAAAGCAATGTTAATAGTCAATGGAAATATTGCTATTTTTTCATGACTTTAAGAATTTTAGTCAAAACATTAAAAGCTCTCTTACTGGCTATTATAAATATTTAGGGCAATGAGAGTAACAATAAAACTAATATTTACTTAATACACTGTATTTTAAAACATTAGAAACATTGAGAGTTAAAGTTTTTATTTCTTTGTATAAATTTATCAAGAGCAGTGCCTGCTGTCTTTTTGTTGTACAACTTACAAACGTACGATAAGGAGCAAGCATCTTTTCTATCCTTGGTGAATTATCATCCCCCTTTCTAAGTTTGGATTGGCTCACAACATTTTATCCTTTGCACTTTTTGTATCACAAAATCTATCCAAGCATTTCTGAATCATGGGGGTTTGTTCCCAGGAGACAAGGAAGCAACACACCTACTTGCTTTGCTGTCTGTGAATGAACTGATAAACAGCTGCACTGTGACCCATCACTGGCAGACTTTGAAAGAAATGACATTATTGGTCACTGATCATGATAAGCAACAATTATTTACGTAGTGGTTTATACATTGAAAAGTTAGTAGCAAAGTTCATCTTTATGCATCTACACACAGTTACCATGGTAACAAAAATTGAATTATGTTCTGAGGGGCTGGTGTCATTTAATCCATGGTAACTGAAATTCATGCACACTGAACCCATGCAAAGTGAGGACTACCTGTATGTATTTTCCTCATCATTCCCTTTAGTTCATACTCATTCTTTCATACCTGTACCCACAACTACCTTTCCCAGATAGGTCATCATCACCTTCATACCTAGAATAGTGCCCAGGATTCCTGAGTGGTCTCACTTCCTCCCCTCTTGCCCACACTCCAGAGCTCCTGAGCACCATCATCCCCTTCCTCTGCCTCAGTCTGTGGTGGGAGATATCACAGATTGGACTGGATCTAGTTGTCTAGTAGACTGGATGATGCTGGGCCTTGAATGCCAAGCCATGGAGCTTCCAGACTACTCCAGAAAAGAGAGGGCTTGGGAGGTCCATGAGATTATAAGACCCTTGAGAAACGCCACACATAGAGATGATTATGCTGGCCTGAGAGATCTTAGGTTTATTCTTAGTTTATGCCTCTCGTTCAAGCTTAATGATTAATAAAGTCCCTTTTTCTCCCCATTGTGTCCCAGTCCTCAGGGTATATCACCTGGTTAGCCTACTCAGAGGTCATCATGCACAATCTCTCTCCCATGGAGGAGCTTCCTCCTCCTACCATCCTAAACAATAGGCATCCAGAACCACCACAAGCTTCCAGGCCATGGCAATTTCCATCCAATTTTCAGTGATGTGTCTAGGCTGAGACCCAGCTAGGGAAGTGCCCTGGCCAGAGCACAAACTCTGGAATCTGACACATCTAGGTTTGAAGCTTGTTTTCAGCATTTGCAAGCAGAGGAGAGAAACTCAGTAGAAACCAAGCATGCCAATATCTTGAACTTAAACTTCCAGCCTCCAGAACACAGAGAAAATAAATTTCCATTGTTTAATCCACATAGTGTGGTATTTAGTTATAACAGCCCTAGAAAACAAATACAGATATCATATCATACTCACCGTTCTGTATCTTGGTTTTTTTTTTTACTTAAAATATGTCTTAGAGAGAGTTCTGCATTAACACATAAATATATGCCATATTCTTTTTGATGACTGCATAATATTCCATGTGTAATATACCATAAGTTATTTTACCAGCTAAATATTTCTTTTGAAAAGCAAAGCTCCAATTAATATCCATGTACATAATTCTTTGTGTACAATTATAACTGTAGGATAAATTCTTAAAAATAAAATCACTGGGTCAAAAATATGTACATTTAAAACGCTTGTAAACTTTGTCAAATTGTTGTCCAAAAAATATTGTATTCTGCCAACAATCTATGAGAGTACCTATTCACCTTCATCTTTGCCTATATGCTGTGCTATCAAACTTTTTAAATTTTACCAATCTAACAGTGAAAAAAAATTATCTCTATGCGGTTTTTATATTTCACAGGATTACTAAGATATTTAGTTAAATATTTTGCAAGAGCATTACTAACATAGAAGAAAATAACTCTCATCAAGGAGCAAAGGCAAAAATGGGATTTATTAAGAAAAAGAGGGATAAGGAGAGAGGGAAAAAGAGTGAATCCTGAACACACAAGCAAAAGGTATCAAAGAAAATGGTTTTAATTCAGTTTAGTTATGGATTATTCAAAAACCCTTGCAAATCTAGCATATAAAGCATGCCTGACAGGCTGCCTCTGCTGGATGTGTCAGCGGCTTTTTTAAACCACCACTACCTTAATTAGACCAAGATCACAATTTCCCCCTTCAGAATTTTTCCACATTTTGTATTTTCTGTTCTGTGCACTCCTTGTTTCTGTACATACACAGCCCTCTGAGGCTTGGAAATGGACTGAACATCCACTATCATGTGGGTAGAGGTCTCATTAGTTCTGGAAGTCAACACAACTATCCTATTCCCAGGATCTCTCTCAACTGTTACACATGCTGAACAGCCAAATAATCATGAAGATCATTAAATCAAAATGTATTTTCAGGAACTAAAGATGAAAAGAGGTATAATGGATCAGGGTCCAACTAGGAGAACAGAAAACAATTGGAGTATTTAAAAACAGAGGAAACTGAATTTAGAATATTGGTTTTACATAAAGTAGAAGAGGCAGAGAAACCAAGATGTTAAGCAACCCATAGCTTAGCAATGCTATAAGATTTTCTAGAAAACAGATTGCCAGGGTTTCAGAGCAGGGAGGAAGAAAAGGAGGGATGAACGGGGGAGCACAGAGGATTTTTAGGGCAGCAAAACTATTCTTTACGATTCTGTAACGGTGAAT
>NW_007734791.1:62844-64884 GCF_000696425.1 Galeopterus variegatus
GGGGAGCACAGAGGATTTTTAGGGCAGCAAAACTATTCTTTACGATTCTGTAACGGTGAATACACGACATCATGCATTTGTCAAAACCCATAGAACTGCACAACACAAAGAGGGAACCCTAGTGTAACACAGAGTTAATAATAATAGATCAATATTGGATCACAACTGTAACAAATGTACCACACTAATGTAACACGTGAATAACAGGAGAAGCTGTGTGGGGAGCACAGGTGCTATAGAAACGATCTGTACTTTTCGCTCAATTTCTCTGTGAGCCTAAAGCTACTATAAACTAAAGTTAAAAAAAAATTAAAGACAAATGATCAATAAGCATCAAGAGCCAGGATTAGAGCTGGAGGATGTGACCAACCATCCGAGCAGACAGAATCCCACCACTGTCCATGCTCCTACCTTAAAAGGCCAGTGTTATGGGGAAAAACAACGTGTTTATCTAGGGTTTCTCAACGTTGGCACCATTGACATTTGCACCAAGTGTTTGTATGAGGTGGGAGCTGTGCTGTGCACTGCAGTAGGTTTAGCAGCATCCCCAGCCTCTACCCAGTAGATGCCAGTAGCACACACTCTCCCCTCCTCCATTTGTCACAACCAAAACTAGCCCCATGTTGCCAAAGTTCCCTGCAGGGCACGAGTGCCCCAGATTGAAGACCACAGAAATTCACTCAACTGTATCACCAAGTTTCTGCTTCAGTCGCCTCACAATTCCCTTCAAATCTGCAGCATATTCTTTGGAATATCCTCAGCACTAGAACATTCTCCTTCTTTTTTTTCCTTGAGGGTGAATTTCATTTGAAGAAAATAGTCAAATAGCACATAATAGTCCCTCAAATGTAATTATTGAAAGAATTCAGCAGCCAAGTGTGCTAAGTTAGGTGAGAGTATCATTTGGGGGCCAAATTGGTATGGTTGCAAAAATAATGAGAGTTCATTTTTTTATGGGGTACATAAGGACAATTGCAAATAAAGAGCTTCAGAAATATAACCTCGTAAAGTGACTATTATTCAGACTTTGATTTCATTGTTTTCAGTTCTAGTCAATTTCAAGACAAAGAATATTTTAGGTCCTTACCTAGATTGCATCAATCCCTCACACTTTTCTGGGTGAGGGTGAAGAACTTCCTGGTAGGCTAATGCACCATTGCTTTAATTCAAGGACACACTGGCCTTACCTTTTTATGCATCCTTCTCATGCTCTCCAGGATACGACTTCACACTGCATCAATATCTTCAGAGAACAGGCCTGAAGTAAATACCAGCTTACCATCCTGAATCTTAATACAGAGCTATTTGAGTCATTTCCCTAAGTTTATCACGCTGTCTTAGCCCTTTTTGCTAAACACAATAATCTTCAACAGATGGGACTTTTAGCACCTGTGAAGGTTAATTCTAGGTGACAACTTGATTAGCTTAAGGAAGGCTGAGAAACCTGGTAAAGCTATCTCTTTGGGTGTGTCCATAGGTGTTTCCAGAAGAGATTAGCATGACAACCTGAGTGGACTGGGTGGGAAAGATCCACTCTCAATATGGCCGGGAACCATCCAATCTGCTCAGGGTCCAGAGAACAAAAATGGAGAAAAAGGTGAATCTCTCTATCTGCTGGAGCTGGGATACACTCCTCTCTTCTGTTCGTGGACATCAGCGCTTGAGACTCTTCACCTTTGGGGTTCCAGGACTTACACATAGGACACCATTGGCTTCCTTCATTTTGAAGCCTTCAGACTTGGCCTGAGCCACGCTACCAGCATCCAGTTTGTAGACGGTCTGTTGTGGGACTTCACAATCACATGAGCTAATTTCCCTAATAAATCCCCTCTCATCTATTTATAACGTATCCTATTGATCCTGTCTCTCTGGAGAACCCTGACTCATATGGCACCCTAAAACATTCATCTTCATGTGTACGTGAGGTTGTAATCTCTCTTCAGAAACTGAGTGAAAAGAGTAACACATCCCAACACGTGGGTCTAACAGTGGACAGTTCTCCACTGGCTAAGCCCAAGGACCCCTCGTCATCAGCCACTC
>NW_007734791.1:65387-71673 GCF_000696425.1 Galeopterus variegatus
GGTCTAACAGTGGACAGTTCTCCACTGGCTAAGCCCAAGGACCCCTCGTCATCAGCCACTCGTACAGCTGCCAGCCCTACACATTCTCACTGAGGCTCGGGGAAGGGAAGATTAGGTCTAAGCCTATGAACAGATGAGAATCCTCCTGCAGTCCATGTATGTTTGGTGTTTAGCTTGATCTGACAAATAATAGAGACCAATTCTTATCATTGATTCTCTGCTTTCCAACCCCTTTTACCTCTTGCTCCCTGTGCAAAGCACATATTTACTACCTACTGTTTCCTCTCTGTCCCAAATATCAGTGTGATTTTTATGGAAGGACAAGATCATGATCTTAGTACAGGGCAACTGATGGAAAGGCCAACTGGGTTGGAGGCCAGAGGGTACAGAAGAAAGGGAAATGACAGCAGAGGGCAATACGTGGTAGAAAGGGGCGGGACAGCTCTAAATCCCGTGACAGTCCAAAAAGCAGGCTCTGGTCAGCCGTGTAGGTCCCACAGTTGCCAGATAAATTGTCCTGTTCCTGCCCTGATTCTCTTGTCCCCAGTGCCCTGCTGGCCACTCACCCACTCAGAAGTGTGAGATAAGGAGAAGATGACGGAGATGACGGAGGCCACGGGAGAAGGTAAGCCGTTTTCTAGGCAGAAAGGAGAAGAACCAGTGGAGGGACTTGCCTCAGAGCTACATGCAACGCTGCCATTTTACCCTCCAACAGAAGAAAAACTCAGCGTATGGGTGGCCAGAGGGAGAAGACTCATTTCTGCACCTCGCCCCTTGTACTGGCTTCCTTCTACTTCTCCTAGGCTCTAGTGATGTGAAGGGATACATAACAGAATAGAAAATCCTTGGGGTCAGACTCAGTACCAAAACTATCACTTCCATGCTATCGCCGTGCTATCAGGAAAGATATTTTAACTTTCAAGCCATTGTTTCCTTTCCTGCCTCATAGGCAGGGGAAATTGACCTTGATCAAGGATGTAAGGAGCCCAGCAAGAGCCCAGCAGTCAGTGCATGCTTAGTAAATATTAGTAGCCTCCCCGCCCTGTGCTTTGGTAATTCAAAGCTCAGCAAGACCTTCCCTGGCCACCTTTATCCCTGTCAAACTCCTTTCCTGCTGTGGGCACAATGCACACCTTATGATCTGCTGTCCTCTCTCAACCCTTGTTCCCTAACAGTGCACCTACCATTCCCAGCTGTACGGCATGCCCTTGAGGGCAAGAGTCTTTCCTCAAATGATCACAGAATTGAAAGGGTATAGAGTGGCAGTGACATAAGATGAATAAGTCCAAAAATCTAATGTACAATCATTGGAGAGCTACAGTTAACAATATCGTATTGTATAGTGGTAACTTGCCAGTAGAGTAGATGTCAGGTACTCTCAGCATAAAGAGAGAGAGAGAGAGAGAGAGAGAAGAAAAAAAGAAAGGTGACTATATGAGATGATGTATATGTTAATTTGCTTGACTGTAGTAATCACCTCATATGTGTATGTATATCAGGATAAGTATAACAAAACATCATGTTTTACACCTTAAACATATTCAACTTTAAAGAAAAACAGCATAAAAAGGCTGAGGGGCTGAATAGCACTTGGTTGGAGATGCAGTGGTGGAAATAACCCTTCCCTGGGCTCCAGACAGGTCCCTAACCCTCCCTGTAGAATCTCCCACCCCACAGTTTAGGACTGACCAACTCCTGGAAGAAAGGGCACGGAACTGAAGTTGCCTCCGAAAATTCTGTAAAGTTACCACAAAGACTGATTCAGTCCTAAAAAACATGCATCTTTAGGGTTTTCTCAATGTCACAAAGCTTTAAAGGAGAAAGTCTAGGTTCCCTGCAGGGGAAATAGTTAGAGAGTCCCTGTTTCAGGGTGCCTAGGAAGTCAAATACTAGCTCTCCTAGAAGATCAGAGACTCAGATAAACCCCACAAGTGTCCAGGAGACCAAAGGGCACATCCACTGTTTTACAGGAATGCCTCATGGCAAAGAATCATAGGAGAAATGCTGAGAAAGTCAAGGGTCAAATGCCTTTAGGGTATATTTTAAGGCCAGGAGAGAACTGTACCTTCTAGCTGGGATATGAGGTTTGTTGGCAGGTAGGCAGAAGGTACGTAGTTCAGAAGGAACTGTCTGGTCACCCTAAAATGAATGAGCAGCACAGTCATTAACTGCACCTGAGTGATTCAAGAAAAGTTAGCCAAAAAAGGGAATTTCCTCAACCTGATGAAGGGCATCTATGAAAAACCTGCAACTAACATCCCATTTAATGCTGAGAGGCTGAAGCTGTTTACCCTGAGATCAGGAATAAGGAAAGGATGCTCACTCTCACTACTACTCAACACTGCACTGGAGTTTCTAGCCAGGAAAACAGGCAAAAAAAGAAATAAAGGCGTCTAGATTGGAAAGGAAGAAGTGAAACTACCTCGATTTGCGGTTGACTAGATCTTGTATGTAGAAAATCCTAAGGAACTCCCCCAAATGTGTCAGAGCTAACAAATAAGTTCAACAAGTTTGCAGAATATAAGACCAATGTGACGACATTAATTGTATTTCTGTTCACTAAAAATAACAACCCAGAAATGAAATGAAGTAAACAATTCTTTTTTACAAGAGAATGAAAAGAAAATTGGAACACTGTGGACAGTGTAAACAGTATGCTAACTAAAAGAAGCCAGATGCAAAAGGCCACATATTGTGTCATTTAATTTATATGAAACTGTCCACGTGTGAGCTAACAGTGTAATGCCCTCCACACCGAGAAGGTATCCTGAGAGCAAAGAACAAAGCCGACAACCGTATGGTTTACAAGGAGATGTTGATGCTTGTTATTATTATTATTGATGGCGGTTAGTTACAGGGATTCGGCAGAATGTTGATCCAAGTGCTGTGCAGCTGCTTTCTCCAGAAACCAAGGGGGGAGGGGGGGCAGTTAGGGTAAGAGTGGAGTTCAAGTCTCTTTGGGACTTAGGGACAAAAGTGGAGCCATGCCAAAGAGAGAAAGGCTGGGGACGTGGAAAATTCCCAGGCACTTTGCAGCCTCCTGGTGCTTATCCTTCAAGTTGCTGGCGTTAACCCACACCCCCATCTTACACAAGCCCCCCTTCCTCAGTCGCTAAGCAACGTGTGCAGGGGAAAGATTGTAACTATGGAAGCCAGAGCTCTGAGGGTCACCAGGATGCAGCAAGTTCTGACCAGCATTCTTACAGAAATGCTCATAATAGGCAAACCTTCAGAAAAACAAAGTAGATTAGCGGATGCCAAGGACAGGGAGGAGGCCGATATGGGGAGTGACTGCTATCAGATAACAGTGTTTTTTTATGTGGTATTAATAATGTTTTGAAATTAGAGAGTGGTGATGACTGTACAAGGTTTATTTTTATGGTATTATTAATGTTTTGGAATTGGAGAGTGGTGATGATTGTACAACATTGTAGAATTATACACTTTATAAGGGTCAGTTTGGGGGAAGAAGACCCAACAATCACAATTCCTTGAATTTCTAAAGACAAGTGAACAGACATGATGTTGATGGAGGGGAGGGGGAAGAGGGAGGGGGTAAAGAAGGACTGGTAAAGGGACACAAAAATCAACTGCATCGTATATCGAAAAATTAAAATTAATAAAATAAAGTAAAAAAAAAAGATGGCAAGTAACACATGCTGGTGAGGATGCAGAGAAAGAGGAACCTCCTACACTGTTGGTGGGACTGTAAATTAGTGCAGCCACTATGGAAAACAGTATGGAGGTTTCTCAAACAGCTATAGGTAGGAATGCCAAAAAAAAAAAAAAGAAAAAGGTAAGTTTTATGGTATGTGACACATATCAATTTTAAAAATAAAAAAATAAAGTATGTTGCTGGTCTCCAGGGACTGGGGTCGTAGGGAAAGGGTGCGTTTCTTTAGTGGGTGATGAAAATATCCTGCAATTTGTGGTGATGGTTGCCCAACTTTGTGAACACACGAAAAACACTGAAATGTAGACTATGGGTATAAAAGGGTAAAGTTTGTGGTATGTCAGTTATGGCTCAGTTTAAAAAGAAGGAAAAAGGGAGGGAGCAAGGGAGAGAGAGAAAGATGGGAGGGCAGGGCGGAGAGAAAAGCAAGCCAAGGCTTAACTCGCATCAGAGGAACGGAGAGAGGAAAGAGATGACTGAGGGAAAGGGAAGGACGTTCTTCATTTCAGGAGAGGCCCGTCTCCCTCCTTCCCAAAGGCTCGGGGAGGGGGTGGGTGATGGCCACACGAGCACGCTGCCAAGGGATACGGTCCTGACCCCCTTCGAGAAACAGCCTCTCAGTGACACTCAGGAGCACGGGTGGGAAAGCAGGTGCAGGCTCAAAGCTTCCCTCCTGTGCGGCTGAGTCGGAGCAGCTCTTGTCAGGTCTGAACAGCCGTCTCTGGGACGCAAAGGTCCTTCGCCTGTGCTCCCCCATGTGACTCCCCACAGCAGACCATGGAATAAGAAAGGTTTTTATATCTGCTTCACGAGTGAACACTTTGTGGCTTAAAAAGTGAACTGATTTGTCCTGTGTCACTGCCTTCAGAGACACAATTAAGACTGTGCTGATGCTCTAACCCCCAGTACATCAGAATGTGACCATGTTTGGAGACAGGGCCTTTAGAAGGTGATTAAGTTAAAACGAGGCCATTACTGTGAGTCCTTCTAAGTAGAGGGAAATGTGGTCACTAACAGGCATCTGCTTGTGTGTGCACAAAGACAGCAGCATGTGAGGACTAGGCCAGAGGACGGCCACCTGCAAGCCAAGGGGACAGACCTCAGGAGAAGCCAAACCTGCCTGTACCCTGATCATGGCCGTCTGGCCTCCACTCTGTGAGAAAATAAATATCTGAGGTTTAAGCCACTCAGTCTGTGCTATTTGATTATGGCAGCCCTGGCAAGACTCATACAACATTCCAACATATATTAAATAAGGCTTCAAACAAATATGCCACATACCTGTCTTGTCCCCGGCTCTGTCCTACCTACTACGAGGGCTTCCCCACGATGCCTTCACACATGCAAGGACTTCCTTTCCCTATCCCAGGCCAGAGAAATCCAGTGCTCCCATTGAGACCCAGCTCAAATGTCACTAATTTTCATGGACAGTATCAGCGTCTTTGTCCCCAGGTCACCTTATTCTGACATGTCGTCGTATGTACCCACACTGCAGTATAATGTGTCTGCTCATATGACCTCACTCAGTCCCTTGAGCCCTCACGGACAGTGCCAAGCCCTGACCTGCTGTTGACCCAGCCCCCAGCCAGTTTCTGGCACACATCAGGTCTCAGGAAATGCTGACTGCTGCCTGGGGCTTGGAGCTCTGGGTCACAGTTACAAAGGAAAGGACATGAATTCGTTAAAGGGTATTTCTGGGCAGAACACAGTGTGAACAACAGAATGTCCCAGGCCTTAGCAGTTCCATGGGGGTCCCCATCTCCCTTGGTGTCAGGTGAGCTCTCCTCCACCCAGGCAGCCCTAACCAAGGTGATGTCACAGAGGACCGAACCACCTGTGACGTGCATTTCATTCAAAATCATTCATGGAGATTTCAGAAGCCACTACGTACCGAAGTCTATCCTTCATCCAGATGGGAAGGATCCCGCTGCAAGTGCTCAATTAAACCCGTATCCGTGGTGTTTCCGAAGTGGAATCTGTGTGAGGCAACAGCTGCTTCCCCATTTTCGTTTAATGGCAAGTGCCGTGTCCCCCCAAATCTGGCGACTCTCAAGGGAACTTCCGTGCTTTGCCCTTTTGTTCCTTTCACAGCACGTTTAGCTCAGTAGCCCCTGCTAGTCATGGGTCTCACCTTCCTACCTAAAGACTCATCAGAGTAGCAGGACGGTGCTGCCCTCAGGTCTGAGGTTCTGGAAGGAGACGGCCCAGGGCTAAGTCCTGCTGCCCCTCATTAGTGTGTGACTTTAGACAAATTCCTCAACGTCTCTGCCTCAAGTGGAGCATGGGCATAATAAAACCTACGGGGTGGCATCGTTATCAGTACAACGTGAAACGTAAGTGCTCGACAGAAGTCAGTGGCTACCGCTGGTGTTGTGTGGAATGTCTGCGAAAGCAAAGGGCAATCTCTTGCAAGCCCTGGCCTTTAGCAGCTCTAAACACATATATGCATACATACGTACGTTCACACACACACCTAAAAAGAGTGAGAAAAATCTTTCCAATGTTAGTGGTGTTTTCATCTTGATGGTTTTTCTTCCCTAAGAAAAAGGGGAGAGGGAAAATACAGGAAATTGGTGTTTGGTCGCCACTGGCCAGTTTGTGCCCGGCTGACCC
>NW_007734791.1:72960-75719 GCF_000696425.1 Galeopterus variegatus
AGTTCTACGTCTCCCTGGACTCTTGCCGTCACTGGCTTTTCACCTGCCATAGCCTCCCTCAAGCCTGTGCTCAGCATTGACACACACAAGGAACTTTACCCCTTTCTGCACTCACCTGTGTCTCCAAATAACAAATGGCTATCATATGAAGAAGTAGTTTTGAATGTCAGAGGGTCAGCAAGGGTTTTTATACCACCACGTGGCTTGACCACCTCTCCCCTCCACACTGCTCTCCTATATCCCCTCCTGTCTCTTTTCCTTCGAGTCCTAGCAACCAGAGATGTTCCAGAATCATCCTTATTATATTAGGTAGAACAGTTTTCTTCTCCTTCCCCTATCTTGGTCCCAGCCATATGGTCAGAGATCTATAGACACAACTATTTCTCTGCAAAAATGTAGGTTCCAGCTTTTAGAAATAGAAGAGTCTGAATTTTTTTCTTTCTTCTCCTTCTATCAATACAGAGATACATCAGTCTAAATCAAGGCCAATTTATTTAGAAATCAGAATTGCCATTGATTATGATTTCACTATTACTAGAACAATATTTTCATTTAATTATAATTACTTAATACAAATTTATATCATGGTTGTTGACCTAAAAGAAACTGAAGCCAGAAATATAGGCTTTTATTTGGATTTATTGATCTAATATGACAGTTGCAACTGGGGAAATGCATTTGTCAGGTTGTCCTGAGAAGTGCACTCTGAAAAGGACCAGCAGTGCTTAGCATTTTATAAGCACAGTAAGTGGAAAGAATCAAAGGAGAGACAGAGAAGAAAGTCCCACCTATTCACTTCATCAGTTTTTCTTTGGTTGTGTATGACATATAAACTGGTAAACCCCATCAGCGTTGATGGAGCTACCAGGGTTGTACAACTGGGAAGCCCAAACCCGCATAATGAGGCTCTTTCCAGGCCCAGGTAGGTCGCTGGTCAGTAGAGGGCGCTCAGCCTCCGGCCCAGAGGCAGCCTGAACCTGGGTGGTGCTCAATGAGCTGAGCTGAGCTCACCCCTGGGAGGAGGCCGAATGCACCTGCGCGCGGCGTCTGCCCAGTACAGACAGAATCTCCCTGCAACTCATGGAGTATGTGCTGGGGGAGAATTATGAAGGCCTCGACTGCGGCACTGCCTGAGCCCACTCGCTAGTTTTTTGTTTTGTTTTCTTTTTCTGCTTTCACCACAGGGTTATGCTGTTGTTGCCAGCCAGGGGATGCCATTCAAAATTTATTTCATGTGACTGGCATCTGCTGGATCACCACTAGTGAACCGTTGGAGTTGTGTGAGAATTCAGAACTGCCCACCCCCACCCCATCCTTTCTGCAGCAGGCAAAGCCTCCCCTAGTCCCTATAGGGAAAATATAGGAAAATGGTCGGGGCCCCTCAGATGTTCAGAATCTTGCAGAGCATTTAATGTAAATAGGCACATGCACCCAGGTGTCCTGGGTTATGGACTTAAGTATAAAGGAGAGTGGCTCCGATCCACAGAACTCCCTGGGGGGCCATGGGGAGGCCGCTACTACTGGAGGCTGTTGCTACAAGCCACCACCAAGGCTGCTGGACACTATTGCTGCTGGTGCTGCCAGAGGCTTTTGCTGTAAGCTGCTGCTGCTGAGGACTGAGCTCATGTCATCCGTCTGCCAAGGGCTCCTGGGGTCCTTCCTGATTTCCCAGCTTGGGCGTGTGAGGGATTTGGTGACCCAGCCAGGCATATGAGGGTTCTGGTGACCCAGCCTGGCACATGAGGGGTCTGTGACCCAGTCTATGCAATGGATTTGAAAGGATCTGTGGACCCGACCCCTGACAATACAAATGGAAACTTAGTATAACTAAAGTAATGAAACATTTTGGCTATAGTTATGAAATGCTTTAACAATACAATTGGCTACGTCGGCAGGGGTCCGACAACCGCCTGACCATACAAGTGGCTAGTCCCCGACCATACAGCCCCTCTGCAAGCTGAGGACGCACTCGTGAAGCACAGGAGAGAACCACAGGAATCAGCCTAAAAAGAAGAGCTGAAGGGGAGTTGGGGAGAGAGAAAGGAGGAGGGAGGACAGGGAAAGTAAAGATCAGAAGGGAAGGAGGGAGGCAAGCCAGGGGAAGACAGGAAAGAAAAAATGGAAAGAGGGAGGAAGCTGCTGCAGAGGCCACCTACGAATCTTTGTGCTGGAGCTGCAGGCAGCTCTTCCCTTTTCCCCAGCCAGCTTGCTCATGCATTTATTCAACAGATGTTGAGCACCTGTTTTGTGCTGGGCACTATTCCAGGGGGTGGGCATAGAGTGAGGGGGGTGGGCATAAAGCCTTCCCTTGAAACTTACATTTCATTGCTGTATTTAAACACTAAACAAATACATGGGGGAAATGACAGACAATGAACAAATGAGAAGGATTGTTTTAGGACCTGGTGACATATGAAGAATACAATAGACTTAGTAAATAGGACATAGTGTGGTGAGGGACTGGGGCTTAACTTTAGGTAGTGTGATCAGGAAAGTTCTTTCTTTGGGGTTACTTCAGCTTAAACCTGAATGAATTAAAAAGGGAAAAGAGCCCATCAGCTTGAAAAATTGTAGAATAAAGAAGAAAAAGCCGACTATTTCAATAATTGGGAGAAGTTATTGGGAAACTGGTTCCAGGAACATATATGGGCAAGTGCAAAGACTCTGAGAAAAAACAAGTGTGGCCATTTAGAGGAAGGGAAAGACAGCAGGGGTGGAGTAAAGTGAAAAGTTGAGAGCGTAACACATGGAGATGGAAG